>NC_090759.1:79230444-79232944 GCF_036898095.1 Palaemon carinicauda | reverse complement strand
ACAAATAACAATTGCAAACAGTTATTCAAGCCTTGATGTGGTGTTCTGTTACAAATAACAATTGCAAACAGAGTTGTTCAACCCTTGGTGTGGTGTTCTGTTACAAATAACAATTGCAAACAGAGTTGTTCAACCCTTGGTGTGGTGTTCTGTTACAAATAACAATTGCAAACAGAGTTGTTCAACCCTTGGTGTGGTGTTCTGTTACAAATAACAATTGCAAACAGTGTTGTTCAACCCTTGATGTGGTGTTCTGTTACAAACATACATAGAATAGGGGAAATATAGTAGGCCTAGCCTGCAGGAAATTCACTGTTTACTGGTGTTCTAATTACATAACATTAGCCTCTTAAATAGGCCTATAAAAGCTACAACTTAAGCATTCTTCCTAAGCCATTTTCGAAGTTGCACTGGTTCTAATTGATAAGGGTAGAAGAGACTCTTTAGTTATGGTAAGCAGCTCTTCTAGGAGAAGGACACTCCAAAATCAAACCATTGTTCTCTAGTTTTGGGTAGTGCCATAACCTCTGTGCCATGGTCTTCCACTGCCTTAGGTTAGAGTTCTCTTGCTTGAGGGTACACTTAGGCACACTATTCTGTCTTATTTCTCTTCCTCTTGTTTTGTTAAAGCTTTTTTAGTTTATATATGAGATATTTATTTTAATGTTGCTCTTCTTAAACTATTTTATTATTCTTCGTTTCCTTTCCTCACTGAGCTATTTTCCCTGTTGGAGCCCCTGGGCTTATAGCATCCTCCTTTTCCAACCAGGGTTGTAACTTAGCAAATAATAATAATAATAATAATAATAATAATAATATAGGGAATATCTATTTTAATGTTGTTACTGTTCTTAAAATATTTTATTTTTCCTTGTTTCCTTCCCTCATTGGGGTATTTTCCCTGTTGGAGCCTCTGGGCTTATAGCATCCTGCTTTCCCAACTAGGGTTATAGCTTAGCAAGATATAATAATAATATGAATGTATTAAAAGTACACCATGCCTTGAAAATGGTTTAGGATTTATGAAGTAATTTTGTAGCTTGTACAGGCCTAAGAGCATAACCTTATATACTTTGAGCATCAAGATACACTGAATTATCTGTAGGATAGGCCTAATAAGTTTACAATCCCGATTACGGCATTTTTAAAGTAGTGTATGTCTTTTCTGTTATTATTATTATTATTATTATTATTATTACTTGCTAAGCTACAGCCCTAGTTGGAAAAGCAGGATGCTATAAGCACAGGGAACCCAACAGGGAAAATAGCCCAGTGAGGAAAGGAAACAAGGACAAATTAGTTATTTAAAGAACAGTAACAACATTAAAATAAATACTTCCTATATAAACTGTAAAAACTTTAATAAAAGAAGATGAAGAGAAATTAGATAGAATAGTGTGCCCAAGTGTACCCTCTAGCAAGAGAACTCTAACCCAAGACAGTGGAAGACTATGGTGCAGAGGCTATGGCACTACCCAAGACTAGAGAACAATGGTTTGATTTGGAGTGTCCTTCTCCTAGGAGAGCTGCTTACCATAGCTAAAGAGTCTTTTCTACCCTAACCACGAGGAAAGTAGCCACTGAAAAATTACAGTACAGTAGTTAACCCCTTAGGTGAAGAGGAATTTCTTGGTAATTTCAGTGTTGTCAGATGTATGAGGACAGAGGAGAATATGTAAAGAATAGGCCAGACTATTCGGTGTATGTGTAGGCAGAGGGAAAGAACCGTAACCAGAGAGAAGGATCCAATGTAGTACTGCCAGGCCAGTCAAAGGACCCCATAACTCTCTAGTGGTAGTATCTCAACGGGCTCCATATGCAGGTTATATATTAATAAAAAACACAAATATATAAACAAAATCGACAGAAATAAAAAACTATGCCAGCGAGCCAGGCTCCATATCCAGGTGATATATTAATAAATTAACACAAATATATGAATAAAATGGACCAAAATAAAAAAATGCCAGCGAGACGTCTAAAAAAAATTCGTATGGTTTGACCATCCTTACCAAGAGATTGTAATTGTAAATAACTATTAAATAACATCAATAACAACTTGAATAACATCAATAACAACAGCTGACAATAGTGAAGAGTATGGAGTGTGTATTTAGGTAATGTGAAGTTCCCGGATGTGACAGGGGCCAGAAGAAACTCCGAAAGTTGGTTTCCTTTCTTCTTCTTCTGTAAGTCAAGAGCTCACTGAAGTGACGTCATTATGCTCACGCACATGCAACAAAGAAATGGGGAGAGAGAGAGAGAGAGAGAGAGAGAGAGAGAGAGATTCAAGTATGATACAGGGGGAGAGAGAGGATTAAGTACAATACACACACACACAGAGAGAGAGAGAGAGAGAGAGAGAGAGAGAGTTTAAAGTATAATAAAGAGGAAGAGAGAAGAGGATCGAAGTACATTGAAATATAATACAGAGAGAGAGAGAGAGAGAGAGAGAGAGAGAGGTATAATACAGAAAGATAATTGAAGCATAATACAGAGA
>NC_090759.1:79212944-79225444 GCF_036898095.1 Palaemon carinicauda | reverse complement strand
GCTAAGCTTTTCTCTGTAAAAGTCAACATTCGCTAAGCTTTTCTCAGTAAAGGTCGATGTTCGCTAAGCTTTTCTTAGTAAAAGTCAACATTTGCTAAGCTTTTCTCTGTAAAAGTCAACATTCGCTAAGCTTTTCTCAGTAAAGGTCGACGTTCGCTAAGCCTTTCTTAGTAAAAGTCAACATTCGCTAAGCTTTTCTCTGTAAAAGTCAACATTCGCTAAGCTTTTCTCTGTAAAAGTCAACATTCGCTAAGCTTTTCTCTGTAAAAGTCAACATTCGCTAAGCTTTTCTCAGTAAAGGTCGACGTTCGCTAAGCCTTTCTTAGTAAAAGTCAACATTCGCTAAGCTTTTCTCTGTAAAAGTCAACATTCGCTAAGCTTTTCTCTGTAAAAGTCAACATTCGCTAAGCTTTTCTCAGTAAAGGTCGACGTTTGCTAAGCCTTTCTTAGTAAAAGTCAACATTCGCTAAGCTTTTCTCTGTAAAAGTCAACATTCGCTAAGCTTTTCTCTGTAAAAGTCAACATTCGCTAAGCTTTTCTCTGTAAAAGTCAACATTCGCTAAGCTTTTCTTAGTAAAAGTCAACATTCGCTAAGCTTTTCTTAGTAAACATAGACATCTGCTGAGCTTGTCTCAACTCTATTGACAAAGTTCAACTTGAATTGGACACTGCAACTGGGCACAAGTAATAAGAATAGCTTACCTTGCAGAAATATTCATATACAATGCATGTAATATCAATGGCAATAATATTACCTTTATCTACGTGGTGGCAATGCTAATAATATTACCTGGTAGGGCTAGGAAGGTTAATGTATACCTTTCACTGGACAGAATTATTAATATTTTTACATATATACTTGCATCATTCTTATCTTCGAGATGACTATTTTCCATTAAGGATATTATTATTATTATTATTATTATTATTATTATTATTATTATTATTATTATTATTATTATTATCAATATTACTAGCCAAGGTACAAACCTAGTTGGAAAAGCAAGAAGCTATAAGCCCAAGGGCTCCATCAGGGAAAAATAGCCCAGTAAGGAAAGGAAATAAGGAAATAAATAAATGATGTGAATAAATTAACAATAAGATAAGTATACTTAAATTTTCATACTTACACTTGACAACATCTATATATTACTTACAAGTAAAACATTGCAAATATTTTGTTTACCTTCATTTATTATTACTGTTATTACCTCCGCCAACTACATTAGAAGGAGGTAATGTTTCATCCCCTGTTTGTGTGTGTTTGTTTGTTTGTGAACAGCTTCCCGGCCATTATTTTAATTGTGGAGTAATGAAACTTGCAGGGATTAACTGTTATGCAAAAAGCTGGAAAGGATTAAATTTTGGAAGGTCAAAAGCTGGAAATGATTAAATTTTGGAAGGTCAAAAGCGGGAAATGATTAAATTTTGGAAGGTCAAAAGCTGGAAATTATTACATTTTGGAAGGTCAAAAGCTGGAAATGATTTAATTTTGGAAGGTCAAAAGCTGGAAATGATTAAATTTTGGAAGGTCAAAAGCGGGAAATGATTAAATTTTGGAAGGTCAAAAGCTGGAAATTATTACATTTTGGAAGGTCAAAAGCTGGAAATGATTAAATTTTGGAAGGTCAAAAGCTGGAAATGATTAAATTTTGGAAGGTCAAAAGCGGGGAAATGATTAAATTTTGGAAGGTCAAAAGCTGGAAATGATTACATTTTGGAAGGTCAAAAGCTGGAAATGATTACATTTTGAAAGGTCAAAAGCTGAAATGATTACACTTTGGAAGGTCAAAAAGCTGGAAATGATTACATTTTGGAAGGTCAAAAGCTGGAAATGATTACATTTTCGAAGGTCAAAAGCTGGAAATTATTACACATTTGGAAGGTCAAAAGCTGGAAATGATTACATTTTGGAAGGTCAAAAGCTGGAAATGATTACATTTTGGAAGGTCAAAAGATGGGAAATGATTACATTTTGAAAGGTCAAAAGCTGGAAATGATTACATTTTCGAAGGTCAAAAGCTGGAAATGATTACATTTTGGAAGGTCAAAAAGATGGAAATGATTACATTTTGGAAGGTCAAAAGCTGGAAATGATTACATTTTGGAAGGTCAAAAGATGGAAATGATTACATTTTGGAAGGTCAAAAGCTGGAAATGATTACACTTTGGAAGGTCAAAAGCTGGAAATGATTACATTTTGGAAGGTCAAAAAGCTGGAAATGATTACACTTTGGAAGGTCAAAAGCTGGAAATGATTACATTTTGGAAGGTCAAAAGCTGGAAATGATTACACTTTGGAAGGTCAAAAGCTGGAAATGATTACATTTTGGAAGGTCAAAAGCTGGAAATGATTACATTTTGGAAGGTCAAAAGCTGGAAATGATTACACTTTGGAAGGTCAAAAGCTGGAAAATGATTACATTTTGGAAGGTCAAAAGCTGGAAAAGATTACACTTTGGAAGGTCAAAAGCTGGAAATGATTACATTTTGGAAGGTCAAAAGCTGGAAATGATTACACTTTGGAAGGTCAAAAGCTGGAAATGATTACATTTTGGAAGGTCAAAAGCTGGAAATGATTACACTTTGGAAGGTCAAAAAGCTGGAAATGATTAAATTTTGGAAGGTCAAAAAGCTGGAAATGATTACACTTTGGAAGGTCAAAAGCTGGAAATGATTACATTTTGGAAGGTCAAAAGCTGGAAATGATTTACACTTTGGAAGGTCAAAAGCTGGAAATGATTACATTTTGGAAGGTCAAAAAGCTGGAAATGATTACACTTTGGAAGGTCAAAAGCTGGAAATGATTACATTTTGGAAGGTCAAAAAGCTGGAAATGATTACACTTTGGAAGGTCAAAAGCTGGAAATGATTACATTTTGGAAGGTCAAAAAGCTGGAAATGATTACATTTTCGAAGGTCAAAAGCTGGAAATGATTACATTTTGGAAGGTCAAAAGCTGGAAATGATTACATTTTGAAAGGTCAAAAGCTGGAAATGATTACATTTTCGAAGGTCAAAAGCTGGAAATGATTACATTTTGGAAGGTCAAAAGCTGGAAATGATTTACACTTTGGAAGGTCAAAAGCTGGAAATTATTTACACTTGGAAGGTCAAAAGCTGGAAATGATTACATTTTGAAGGTCAAAAGCTGGAAATGATTACATTTTGGAAGGTCAAAAGCTGGAAATGATTACACTTTGGAAGGTCAAAAGCTGGAAATGATTACATTTTGGAAGGTCAAAAGCTGGAAATGATTACACTTTGGAAGGTCAAAAGCTGGAAATGATTACATTTTCGAAGGTCAAAAGCTGGAAATGATTACATTTTTGAAAGGTCAAAAGCTGAAATGATTACATTTATCGAAGGTCAAAAGCTGGAAATGATTACATTTTGGAAGGTCAAAAGATGGAAAATGATTACATTTTGGAAGGTCAAAAGCTGGAAATGAATACATTTTCGAAGGTCAAAAGCTGGAAATGATTACATTTTGAAAGGTCAAAAGCTGGAAATGATTACATTTTGGAAGGTCAAAAGCTGGAAATGATTACACTTTGGAAGGTCAAAAAGCTGGAAATGATTACATTTTCGAAGGTCAAAAGCTGGAAATGATTACATTTTGAAAGGTCAAAAGCTGGAAATGATTACATTTCGAAGGTCAAAAGCTGGAAATGAATACATTTTGGAAGGTCAAAAGCTGGAAATGATTACATTTTGGAAGGTCAAAAGCTGGAAATGATTACATTTTCGAAGGTCAAAAAGCTGGAAATGATTACACTTTGGAAGGTCAAAAGCTGGAAATGAATTACATTTTGGAAGGTCAAAAGCTGGAAATGATTACATTTTGGAAGGTCAAGGTCAAAGGTTAAGGTCACGGTCAAGCAAAATGTCCAATTCACGTAATCACACATGAGTTTGGACATCGTTGTCACAAAGGCTTCAAACTTGGTTCATATGTGTGTATGAAAATCCACGCCAATAATATACATTAAGGGTAAAGGTCAATGGCATTCAGAAATGATTTTTTGTCATGCTTCTCATATAAAATAGCATCCAGAAATGACAATTCTTGTCATGTTTCTCATATAAATAGTATCCAGAAATTAAATTTTTATCATGCTTCTCAAATAAATAGATAAATAGCATACATTAATAACAATTCGGTCATGTTTCTCATATTAATGACACCTTTATTTAATTTTTTGTCATGCTTCTCATATCAGTACTATCCATAAATAACATTTTAGTCATGTTTTCTCATGTAATTACATTCTTGTCATGATTCTCATATAAATAGCATGCAGAAATGACACCTTTTGTCATACTTCTCATATGAATGGGATCCAGAAATAACAATTATAATCATGTTTCTCCTATAAATAGCATGCAGAAATGACACCTTTGGTCATACTTCTCATATGAATGGAATCCAGAAATAACAATTTAGTCATGTTTCTCATATAAATAGTATCCGAAAATGGCACTTTTTGTCATGCTTCTCATATGAATGGCATCTTAAAAACATTTTTGTCATGCTCCTCATATGAATGGAATCCAGAAATAACAATTTAGTCATGTTTCTCATATAAATAGTATCCGAAAAATGGCACTTTTTGTCATGCTTCTCATATAAAATGGCATCTATTAAATACATTTTTGTCATGTTTCTCATACAAATTACATTTTTGTCATGCTTCTCATATAAATAGCACCCATAAATATCACTTTAGTCATGTTTCTTAGCAAAAGCAGATACCTCTAATTCCCCTTCCTCACATCAAAACACCAAATCTCCACCAAATCATGACCATTGTTGATCCAATGAATGTCAAAATAATGATGTTGCAAACCCCCCATTGCTCTTTGGCAAGCTCCACCTGCAAAAGCGAAAGTCCTTGCTGCGCTTCAAGCAGGGTTTATTGCAAGAATGATTTCTGCAATAATAGGGACAGGATCAGATTATCAATGTCTCATTAGCCTAACTCCCACGTCGTGGGAGATGTGGCTTACTGTGGGAAGTCTTTTAAAAAGGAAATTTCTATAAGTTGTGGGAGATGTGGCTTACTGTGGGAAATCTTCTAAAGTAATTTTTATAATTATAAACTTGCTTTCTTTGACATACAAGCACACTTTCCTTTTCGTTTTTTTTTTTTTTTTTTTTTTTTTTTTTTTTTTTTTTTTTTTTTTTTTTTTTTTGAGAGAGAGAGAGAGAGAGAGAGAGGAGAGAGAGAGAGAGAGAGAGAGAGAGAGAGATTTTCGAGATTTTATTAATCTATATGATTATCGAAATCATATTTGTGTATTAAATAATTTTGTGCATTTGTATATTTTTTAGTTATGCATCCATTATTATTTTTGAGAGATGCTGACTATTCATATATGATAAAACTATTATTATTATCATTACTATCTAAGCTACAACCCTAGTTTGAAAAGCATATTGCTATAAGCCCAAAGGTTCCAACAGGGAAAAATAACCCAGCCAGGAAAAGAAATAAGGAAATAACCTAAAAATGAGAAGGAATAGAAAATATTAAGTATCTTAAATTCAGTTACAACATTAAAATATATCTGTCATATATAAACTATAAAAAAGACTTGTGTCAGCCTGTTCAACATAAAAACATTTGAAATTTTGAAGTTTCTGAAGTTCTACCGATTCAACTGCCCATTAAGAAGATCATTCCACAACTTGGTCACAGCTGGAATAAAACTTCCAGAATACTGTTTAATATTGAGCCTTATGATGGAGTAGGCCTATAAGGCCTGACTATTAGAATTAACTGCATGTCTAGTATTACGAACAGGCTGGAACTGTCCGGGAAGATATGAATGTAAAGGATGATCAGAATTAGGAAAAATCTTATGCAACATGCATAACGAACTAATTGAACGACGGTGCCGAAGATTAATATCTAGATCAGGAATAAGAAATTTAACAGACCGTAAGTTCCTGTCCAACAAATTAAGATGAGAATCAGCAGCTGAAGACCAGACAGGAGAACAATACTCCCTGATTATTATTATCATTACTATCATTATCATCATTATGATTATTAATAAATGCTAAGCTACAACCCTAGTTGGAAAAGCATGATGCTATAAGCCCAAGTGAGGAAAGGAAACAAGGACAAAAGAAATATATTAAGAATAGTAACATCACAATAAATATTTCCTATATAAACAATAAAAACTTCAACAGAGCCAGAGAGGAAGAGAAATTATATAGAATAGTGTGCCCGAGTGTACCCTCAAGCAAGAGAACTCTAACCCCAGACAGTGGAAGACCATGGTACAGAAGCTATAGCACTACCCAAGACAATGGTTTGGTTAGGAAGATCATCCCAAAATCTGGTCACAGCTGGAATAAAACTTTCTAGAATATGGTATAGCGTTTATTAATACGATGGAGAAAAGTAAGAACCTTTATTGACTTTCGTCTGTTTACAGAGATATTTACCATCTTCGTGGTGCTATTGCTGTTTATGTTTATTACCTCCGCCAACGAAGTTGGAAGGAGGTTATGTTTTACCCCTAGTTTGTATGTTTGTCTGTGTGTGTTTGTTTGTTTGTGAACTTCCTAGCCACAATTTTAATCGTTAGAGTAACTGAAACTTGCAGGGATTAACTCTCATGTAAAAAAACTAGATATTACTAAATTTTGGAGGGTCAAGGTCAAAGGTCAAGGTCAAAGGTCAAGGTCACGGTCAAGCAAAATGTCCAATTCACATATTCAACAATACGTTTGGACACCGTTGTCACAGAGACTTCAAACTTGGTTCATATTTGAGAGTATGAAAATCCACGCCAATTAATACATGTTAAGGTCAAAGGTCTAGGTCGAGCAAAAGGTTGAGAAATAAGAAGCCACGGCGGAGGTCTGCGCTCTACTGAGTGCCCCTCAGTAATTTCATTTATAAGGTCTAATGTCAATGCCATGAAAAACTTTATTGCCACCTAAACAAAGGACGAGTTTTTAACCTGATCATTCACATGCATTCACAATTAAAAAAATTGTATATAACCAATGATAATGAAAAGGTCGAAAGAATATTTTCGCATGTGCAAAAAAAAAAAAAAAAAAACTTTTTTATTAACGTTCATGGAAAATTAATCTTAATTAAAGGTCTTTGAATATTTTCGCATTGTGCCATTTTTTTTTTATTATAGTTTACGAAAAATTAACCTAAATGAGAATGTCTGACTATATTTGCAAGTGCCAAAAAACAAAAAAAAGCCTTTTTATTATTCTAATTGTTCAGTGGCCACTTTCCTTTTGGTAAGGGTAGAAGAGACTCTCTATCTATGGTAATAAGCTATTCTATGAGAAGAACACTCCATAATCAAACCATTGTTCTCCAGTCTTTGGTCGTGCCATAGCCTTTGTACCATGGTCTTCTACTATCTGGGTTAGAGCTCTCTTGCTTGAGGGTACACTAGGGCACATTATTCTATTTTTTATTTCTCTTCTTGTTTTGTTAAAGTGTTTATAGTCTATATAGGAGATATTTATTCTAGTGTTGTTACTCTTCTTAAAATATTTCTTTTTTCCTTGTTTCCTTTCCTCACTGAGCTACTTTCCCTGTTGGAGCCGCTGGGCTTATAGCATCCTGCTTTTCCAACTAGGGTTGTAGGCTTAGCAAGTAATAATAATAATAATAATAATAATTAATAATAATAATAATAGCAAAAATAACAACAATAATAATAATAACAATAACAACAACAACAATTATAATAATAATAATAATAAAAATAATAATAATAATAATAATAATAATAATAATAATAATAAATTAATAACAACAATAATAATAATAATAACAACAACAACAATAATAACAACAACAACACCAACAAATAATAATAATAATAATAAAACAAAACAACAACACAATAATAATAACAACAACAACAACAATAATAATAATAATAATAATAATAATAATAATAACAACAACAATATATATATTCAACTTATGCAAATCATTCCTTCGTCATCTTCTTCTTCTTTCTATCCCTCAATTACCAACAATAGCAACCAAGGTCAGACTTGCAAGAAGTCTGGGGGGAGGAGAGGAGAAAGAGAGGGAGGAGGAGAGGGAAGGTAGAGGGAGGAGATGAGGGGGAGGGGGGTTAGTTGTTTGTTCGTATATTCGTTTCGTCCCACCAGCTCTAGAGTTAGCAACCCGCCTGACCAATTTAATTTAATTTAAATTTAATTTTTAGACTCAATTTGTAAGATTTAAGTTAAATCCTTGGAAAAAAATGTTAAGATAAATTAGAAAATAAAAGTATTTTAATTCTTAACGGGGTTATTATTATTATTATATATTATTATTATTATTATTAATTATTATTATTATTATTATTATTGTTGTTGTTATCAAAACTACAAACCTAATTTGGAAAGCAGGATGCTATAAGCCCATGGGCTCCAACAGGGAAAAACAGCTCACTGAGGAAAGGAAATAAGGAAATGAATAAACTACAGAAGTAATAAACAATTATTATTATTATATTATTATTATAATTATCATTATATATTATAATTATTATTATAATTATTATAATTATTATTATTATTTAATTACAAGCTAAACTATAATTCTAATTTGGGAAAGCAGAATGCTATAAGCCCGAGGGCTCGAACATGGAAAAAAACAGCCCAGCGAGAAAAAGGAAATATGAAAATAAACATCTAAAATAACACATTTCAAGAACGGTAACAACATTAAAACAAATCGTTCATATATAAACTATAAAAAGATATATACATCAGCCTGGGTTTATACGCAGGATAGCAACGCATCGAGGCTTGCGTGGAAAGGGGCGTGGCTATTAACGACTTGTAAACAAGTAAACAACTCTCGTAAACATGCCACGTAGCTGAGATAACTACGTGTTTAAGTTTCGTCTATATTTATGTCACGTCCTTGGGCCTATCTTCGTGTCAAGGTCCTTATAATTACATACTAAAAATTTATTGTTATTATTATTATTATTATTATTATTATATTATTATATAATTTTTATATATTATTATTATTATTATATTATTATTTTATTATTCTATTATTATTAATTATTATTTTATCATTATTATTATCATTATATTATTATTATATTATTATTTATTATTATTATTATTATTATTATTATTATTATTATTATTATTATTATTATTATTATTATTATTATTTTTTTTTTTTTTTTTTTTTTTTTTTGTTATCTTGGTACTAAAAACAAAAGTATGACATAAAAATTAATTTGTTTTACATGTTGCCAAGTGTCAATCTTTTATACAATTGTGTGTAGTATTATCTTTATGTTGGTTTTCAATGATGATGATGCTAATAATAATAATAATAATAATAATTATAATAATAATAATAACAACAACAACAATAATAACAATAATAATAGTAATAATAACAACAGCTATAATATTAATAATAATAATAATAATAATAATAATCTGTACCTTTGAGAATAACGGGAACTGAATTTTGAGGTAGTTATAAAAAAAAAGATTTCCATTATAAAAAAATTCTGGAAGCTAAGAGGGAGTAAAAATGCTAAAAAAAAATATCTTAAGTTAGTAGACGGTAACCTGTAAGAAAAAGAAAGAAATGGATATGGGCAGGGTGTATGTATATGTATGTATATATATATATATATATATATATATATATATATATATATATATATATATATATATATATTTGGTCCATACTTAAAAGTATATGTAGCAAGGCATGGCGTATGTAAGCACTATTTTCAGATATACTTTTATACATGATAAAATGTATATTTCATTGTATATTAATACATAAATTACAGGTAAATCTCCCTGTAGGAGCCCTCGGGCTTACAGCATTGCTTTTCCAACTACGGTTGTAGCTTAGCAAGTTATAATAATAATAACACTACTACTACTAATAATAATAATTATAAGATGATGATGATGATGATGAACCTAAGAACGAAGGCCACAATAGCAATTGTTCTTTTTGTTTTCCCTCTGTATTGTTAGCCTAGGTGTGAATTAAGTTTTCTCCTCTCATTATGTATGTAATTAAACGGGGGTGGGACGTGGGGGGGAGGGGGGGGACGTGGGGGGGGGGACGTGGGGGGGGAGAGAACGTTGGGGGGGGGGGGCGAGTTCATTTTCTTTATCGTTTGATATTCTCGTTACAGCATTTCGGCTGTAATTTCTGACGACAAACACATCTGTATGGTGTGCGTATAATTGCGTATGTCTGAAATGCAAAGACATCTACGCGGTTTGCGTATGATGTATGTAGACTATGCGTATACATAGCTACACCTTTCTTCATCTATACATCAACATTCGCTAATGTGCTTACATGAAAGTACATACAAAGGTATCATTATTATCATCAATTATATATCAATTATATTTCTATAACATTTGGCGTATATATCCGTTGTCACTTTTACTGTCTAATCTGTATATATCCGTTGTCCCTTTTACTGTCTAATCTGTATAGATCCGTTGTCCCTTTTACTGTCTAATCGGTATATATCCGTTGTCACTTTTACTGTCTAATCGGTATGTATCCGTTGTCACTTTTACTGTCTAATCGGTATGTATCCGTTGTCACTTTTACTGTCTAATCAGCATGGGTCCGTTGTCACTTTTACTGTCTAATCGGCATGTGTCCGTTGTCACCTTTTACTGTCTAATCGGCATGGGTCCGTTGTCACTTTTACTGTCTAATCGGTATAGATCCGTTGTCACTTTTACTTGTCTAATCGGTATATATCCGCTGGTCACTTTTACTGTCTAATCGGTATGTGTCCGTTGTCACCTTTACTGTCTAATCGGCATGGGTCCGTTGTCACTTTTTACTGTCTAATCGGTATAGATCCGTTGTCACTTTTACTTGTCTAATTGGTATATATCCGCTGTCACTTTTACTGTCTAATCGGTATGTGTCCGTTGTCACCTTTACTGTCTAATCGGCATGGGTCCGTTGTCACTTTTACTGTCTAATCGGCATGTGTCCGTTGTCACCTTTACTGTCTAATCGGCATGGGTCCGTTGTCACTTTTACTGTCTAATCGGTATAGATCCGTTGTCACTTTTACTTGTCTAATCGTATATATCCGCTGTCACTTTTACTGTCTAATCGGTATGTGTCCGTTGTCACCTTTACTGTCTAATCGGCATGGGTCCGTTGTCACTTTTACTGTCTAATCGGTATAGATCCGTTGTCACTTTTACTTGTCTAATCGGTAAATATCCGCTGTCACTTTTACTGTCTAATCGGTATGTGTCCGTTGTCACCTTTACTGTCTAATCGGCATGGGTCCGTTGTCACTTTTTACTGTCTAATCGGCATGTGTCCGTTGTCACCTTTACTGTCTAATCGGCATGGGTCCGTTGTCACTTTTTACTGTCTAATCGGTATAGATCCGTTGTCACTTTTACTTGTCTAATCGGTATATATCCGCTGTCACTTTTACTGTCTAATCTGTATGTGTCCGTTGTCACCTTACTGTCTAATCGGCATGGGTCCGTTGTCCACTTTTACTGTCTAATCGGCATGTGTCCGTTGTCACCTTTACTGTCTAATCGGCATGGGTCCGTTGTCACTTTACTGTCTAAATCGGCATGTGTCCGTTGTCACCTTTACTGTCTAATCGGCATGGGTCCGTTGTCACTTTTACTTGTCTTATCGGTATAGATCCGTTGTCACTTTTACTTGTCTAATCGGTATAGATCCGTTGTCACTTTTACTTGTCTAATCGGTATAGATCCGTTGTCACTTTTACTTGTCTAATCGGTATAGATTCCGTTGTCACTTTTACTTGTCTAATCGGTATATATCCGCTGTCACTTTTACTGTCTATCTGTATATATCCGTTGTCACTTTTACTGTCCTAATCTGCATATATACGTTGTCACTTTTACTGTCTAATTTATCTGTTAAAAACAAACAGAATCAAAGCTTTTGAAAATGACAGGAAAAAAAAAGGTTCCTGTTACTTTAATAGCATGAGATAGCAAGTCTTAATATATGCATAAGCTGGCTAAATTGGCAAAGCTGCGATTTTCTTTATGAAAGATTAATTTGAAAGTACGGATACAGTTACAAATCACTTTTTGCGTTGTGAATTAGCGTTGAGAGAGAGAGAGAGAGAGAGAGAGAGAGAGAAGAGAGGAGAGAGAGAGAGAGAGAGAGAGAGAGAGAGAATTATTCAAGCAAATGTCAAGATGATCTGATATAAAATATTACAGAATTAAACTGAAACATCAATGAATATTGTATCAGAGAGAGAGAGAGAGAGAGGAGAGAGAGAGAGAGAGAGAGGAGAGAGAGAGAGAGAGAGAGAGAGAGAGAGAATTATTCAAGCAAATGTCAAGATGATCTTGTATAAAACATTACGGAATTAAACTCAAACATCAATGAATATTGTATCAGAGAGAGAGAGAGGAGAGAGGGAGAGAGAGAGAGAGAGAGAGAGAGAGA
>NC_090759.1:79177418-79212444 GCF_036898095.1 Palaemon carinicauda | reverse complement strand
AATGCTTTTGTTGAACAGGCTAACATAGTATCTTTTTATACATACATACATATACCAAAGGCACTTCCCCAATTTTGGGGGGGTAGCCGACAACAGCAAGAAACAAAACAAAAAGGGGACCTCTACTCTCTACGTCCCTCCAGCCTAACCAGGGACTCAGCCGAGTTCAGCTGGTACTGCTAGGGTGCCACAGCCCAACCTCCCACATTTCCACCACAGATGAAGGCTTCATTACTGCTGAGTCCCCTACTGCTGCTACCTCCGCGGTCATCTAAGGCACCGGAGGGAAGCAGCAGGGCCTACCGGGAACTGCGTCACAATCGCTCGCCATTCATTCCTATTTCTAGCACGCTCTCTTGCCTCTCTCACATCTATCCTCCTATCACCCAGAGCTTTCTTCACACCATCCATCCACCCAAACCTTGGCCTTCCTCTTGTACTTCTCCCATCAACTCTTGCATTCATCACCTTCTTTAGCAGACAGCCATTTTCCATTCTCTCAACATGGCCAAACCACCTCAACACATTCATATCCACTCAAGCCGCTAACTCATTTCTTACACCCCGTTCTCACCCTCACCACTTCGTTCCTAACCCTATCTACTCGAGATACACCAGCCATACTCCTCAGACACTTCATCTCAAACACATTCAATTTCTGTCTCTCTCATCACTTTCATTCCCCACAACTCCGATCCATACATCACAGTTGGTACAATCCACTTTCTCATATAGAACTCTCTTTATATACATGCCCAATCCTCTATTTTTTACTACTCCCTTAACTGCCCCCAACACTTTGCAACCTTCATTCACTCTCTGATGTACATCTGCTTCACTCCACCATTTGCTGCAACAACAGACCCCAAGTACTTAAACTGATCCACCTCCTCAAGTAACTCTCCCATTCAACATGACACTCAACCTTGCACCACCTCCCCTTCTCGTACATCTCATAACCTTACTCTTACCCCACATTAACTCTCAACTTCCTTCTCTCACACACCCTTCCAAAATTCTGTCACTAGTCGGTCCAAGCTTCTCTTCTGTGTCCTGCTACCAGTACAGTATCATCCGCAAACAACAACTGATTTACCTCCCATTCATGATCTTTTTATGGTTTATATAAAAAAGATCTGTGTTATGGTGTTACTGTTCTTATATTTTATTTTTATTGTTCATTACTGCTCATATAGTTTATCTATTCCCTTATTTCCTATCCTCACTGGGCTATTTTTCCCCCTCTACAAGCTCTTAGACTTATAGCATCCTGTTTTACCAACTAGGGTTGTAGCTTAGCTTGTAATAATAATAATAACAATAACTGTATATACCTGATTCAGCTTCAACATGAAATTACTTTTAATAACTACAGTGAACCCACGCTACTTCGCGGTTCGACCATCGCGGATTCACCACTTCGCGGATTTTTTTCATAACCCATGTCTATACATATATTGCGGATTTTCCGGAAATATCGAAAATACCCGCGATGTGACCGATGGTGCGAGATTGGAGAAAGTAAGAGAAATTGAATCATGAATGATTTTCAATATAAATGAAACTTTGAGGAGCAACAAAGATATCATTTGTTAGAGAGATAGAGAGAGGTAAGGAATGGGAGGGTAGTGAAAAGTAAGCCCACAGAGAGAGAGAAAGGTAGAGTAGAGAGTAGAGAGAGAGAGAGAGAGAGAGAGAGAGAGAGAGAGGTGAGAGAGAGAGAGAGAGAGAGAGAGAGGGTAGAGAGAGAGAGAGAGAGAGAGAGAGAGAGGGGGGTTTAAAATGTAATAAACAAAAAAATTTGATAGGTTATAACACATTGGTGCTTATGTAATATCAACTGTATACTGTAGACGGTTTGAATAAGTTAAGAAATGGTATAAATGATACTTTGTTAGTGTATTCCTAACACTCAAGAGCGGCAGCTAGATGACAGCTGATCTAATCCACAGCCAAAAGGTAAAAAAAAAAAAAAAAGTCAACAATACACTCGATTTTTAAAACACACCCCGAAATTTAAAAACAAAAGTACACGCTTTCTTAATGTGCAATTAACTATTTAAAGAGTGGCAATTTCTAGAATAAAATGATATTTTCCCAAAAAAATAGTGGTTTGCTGATGAAATCGGATGCCCTATTTTTGGCTATGATTGAAATGGATGTAGACTCGGCCTAATTATTTCATTTCGTATTTAATTGACACTAAGAAAACTAATTTTAGTTTCTTCATCTAAATGTAAGTATTGTATAACACGAAGAGAGAGAGAGAGAGAGAGAGAGAGAGAGAGAGAGAGAAGAGAGAGAGAGAGAGAGAGAGAGAGAGAGAGAGAGAGAGAGAGAATGAATCAGCTGTTGTAATCAAATGGCGTGTTTTTGTTTCGTGAGAATTTCATCGCCACGACTTTAACAACAACATACTGTACTGAACTTTACAGTATTATACAGACTACTGTAATATGATAAAGTAAAATATTTGTAATCTATTTTATATGAAATGGGGCTATTTTTGTTTTGTTTAAAATTTACATTTACGTATGTAAAACAACTCTCTCTCTCCTCTCTCTCTCTCTCTCTCTCTCTCTCTCTCTCTCTCTCTCTCCTCTCTCTCTCGTAGATTGTTTTCCTGCTTTGCTACGTATGTATGATTTTATATAGATACGGTAGATAATATTTGTAATAACATATTTTATAAAAGCTTTTACTGTAATATCATTATTTATCACTTTCATCATGCGGGTTAAATTCCTTAGTTTGTTTACTGAGCGTACTTTATGACGTCGTCATTTCAGGCGGCGTCATAAAGAAAAAAATTTCATTTGGAAGTCCTAAGAAAAATTAAGTAAAACATTAGTAATAACCAAATCAACATACTGTACTGAATAATCAATATAATTGATGCAAAAACTAACCTATAAACAGATGTGTAAATGCGTTTGTTTCTTCATTAGGATCAGAGATAAACGTAAACAAAACATTGGTTGCCATTTTTTATCGTGCTTTTTGGCGTGTTTAGGAAACGCATGATATAAAGTCGCCTTTAATATTTGTGTCTGTTTTAGTTTAGGGTACTGTATTACATGCATTAAGTGTTCTGTACATTAAAGGGTAGTTTGTTAACAGTACTACGTACAAGGGAAGGTTTTAAAAGTCTGAATATACATGTTAAATAAATAGGTAAATATGGTGTTACTACTTCGCGGATTTTCACCTATCGCGGCCGCGTCTGGAACCTATCTACCGCGATAAACGAGGGTTCACTGTAATACTGTACATATACAGTAAAACTAAGATGAATTTAAAGTTAAAAGCAAAAGTCAATACTGTGCAGTATTAACCCTGAAAAACATTCTAATATTTCACTGGTAACGTCAACCGAATTACGTAAGTCTCCTGGTCTTTGAATTAAAAGCTAACATATTCAGTTATTAATGCAAGGAAACCAATATAACCATAACCTTTAACATTATTATTAGGGAATAATTTCATAAGTTCAACTAAATTTGGTTCTTCAATAATTAAAAAATTGGAGAAACTTAGTTATGGACAGGGTCACCCTCTTATGGCTCCATTATTATTATTATTACTAGGTAAGCTACAACCCTAGTTGGAAAAGAAAGATGCTATAAGAAAAAGGGTTCCAACAGGCAAAAATATCCCAGTGAGGAAAGGAAATAAATAAATGATATGAGAAATAATGAACAATTAAAATATTTTTTTTTTTAAACAGTAACATCATCAAAACAGATATTTCACATATAAACTATAAAAAGACTTATGTCCACCTGTTCAACATAAAAACATTTGGTGCAAGTTTGAACTTTAGAAATTCAATCATTCAACTACCAGATTAGGAAGATCATTCCAAAATTTGGTCACAGCTGGATTAAACTTCTAGAATACTGTGTAGTATTGAGCCTTATGATGGAAAAGGCCAAACTATTAGAATTAACTGCATGCCTAGTATTATGCACCAGATGGAACTGGCCAGGAAGATCTGAATGTAAAGGATGATCAGAATTAGGAAAAATCTTATGCAACATGCATAACAAACAAACTGAACGATGGCGCCAGAGATAAATATCTAGATCAGGAATAAGAAATTTAATAGACCGTAAGTTCCTATCCAACAAATTAAGATGAGGATCAGCAGCTGATGATCAGAAAGGATAACAATACTTGAAACAAGGCCGAATGGTTAAGTGGGATTATGAGCTCATGATTGAGAGGATGTGTCAATTCATAAAAGTTCTGTTTTAATAACGAAGATTAGAACAAGACGAAATGGGAAACAGAAAAGTAGTAATAAGAAGAGACCAAATTATAGCTGGTAACTGAAAAGACTATGCAGGTATTATCCTTGGTCAAACCCCTTTAATACAGAGAGTTCTCTTGCTTGAGGGTACACTCGGGAACACTGTTCTATCTAGTTTCTCTTCCTCTTGTTTTGTTAAAGTTTTTATAGTTTATATAGAAAATATCTATTTTAATTTTACTATTCTTAAAATATTTTATTTTTCCTCGTTTCCTTTCCTCACACTGGGCTATTTTCCCTGTTGGGGCCCCCTGGGCTTATAGCATCCTGCTTTTCCAACTAGGGTTGTAGCTTAGCATTTAATAATAATAATAATAATAATAATAATAATAATAATGATAATCTTCTTCTTCTTCTTCCCAGCTTTATCCCTATTCGGGGTCGCCGTTTCTAATGAGTCTCTTCCATCTCCCTCTGTCCTGTGTCATTTCTCCCACACTCCCTTCTCCCCTCATATCATCTCTAATGCAATCTCTCCACCTGGTCTTAGGTCTTCCTCTCCTTCGTGTTCCATCCACCTCCACGTCCATCACTTCTCTTGCCATGTGTTGCCCTTCTCGTCTCATCAGGTGGCCATACCATCTTAACCTTGCCTCTTGCACTTTCTTTGATGCCTCAGTGACTTTTACTGTACCCCTAATATGTTCATTTCTAACCCTGTCCTTTTTGGTTACTCCACTCATCCACCTAAGCATCCTCATCTCGGTTACGTTCACCTTTCTACCCTCTGTTTTCTTTAGGGGTGCTGCTTCCAATCCATATGTCATTGCTGGTCTGACCACTGCCTTGTGCACTCTGCCCTTCAATCTTATAGGGACTTTCCTATCACATATGACACCAGACACCCTCCTCCAGTTGTTCCAACCACACTGTCCGGTTGTTAATTTCCTCTTCCATGTTCCCCCCATTGTCGATCACTGAACCAAGGTACTTGAATTTATGAACCCTTTTGATATTTCCTCCGCCTAATTTGATTGTTGTTTGCTGGTCGCCATCCATCTCGGTTGTCATATACTCTGTCTTCTTCCTGCTTATTCTTAAACCTCTACTCTCCAAGGCATATCTCCATCTTTCTAGTTTCCCCTCCAGTTCTTCCCGGTTCTCGGCTACCAAGACTATATCATCTGCATAGAGCAGACACCATGGTGGCTCCTCCCTGACATCCTCTGTTAACACATCCAAGACGATGTTAAACAGGAGTGGGCTTAGAGCAGATCCCTGATGTAGCCCAACTCCAACTTGGAAATTTTCTGTTCTTCCAACTGTAGATCTGACGCTGGTTTTTACATTTCTATACATCTCCCTGATCATTCTGACATACTTCTCCATCACTCCTCTCTCCCTGAGACATCTCCATATTTCCTGTCGTGGTACTCTGTCATATGCCTTCTCTAGGTCTATAAAGGCCATATGCAAGACCTTTTGCTTCTCTCTGTACTTTTCCATAATTTGTCTCAAAGCGAAAATACCATCCACAGTACTAAGCCCCTTCATGAATCCTAGTTGCTGTCTACCGATGGAAACTTGCTGCCGTAATCTTTCATCCATAATTCTTTCAAATACCTTCAGTGTATGTGACATGAGTTTTATTCCTCGATAATTTTCACAACACTGTATGTCCCCTTTCTCTTTGAATATTGGGATTAATATACTTTCCCTCCATTTTTCGGGTATTGTCTCACTTTCCATAATCTTTTTCATTAACTGCCACAATATGTCAATTCCTTCCTCATCAAGAGCCTTCCAGGCTTCTGCAGGTATGCCATCTGGTCCCACAGCTTTACCATTTTTCATCTTTCCCAGTGCCCCTCTAACCTCAGCTTTTGTTATTTCTGTGACTGGTCCACAATTTGTGTGTCCGTCTCCTCTTAGAAATCTTTCATTTTCTTTATTCAGTAAGGCCTCAAAATATTCTTCCCATCTCTTTATTATGTCTCTCTCATTTCTCAGTATATTTCCATCCTTATCCTTAATCTGTCTTATGTGTGTTATATCCTTGGTATTCTTATTTCTCATGTGTGCTAGTTTAAAGATCTTTCCTTTCCCTTCCTTGGTATCTAGCTCTTTGTAAAGCTGATCATATGCTCTATCCTTAGCAATTGCTACAATTTTCTTTGCTAATTTATTTGCTTCCTTATAGGCCATCCAGTCCTCTTCCATTTGGGTCCCCTCCCACCTTTTCTTTGCTTCTCTCTTTTGCTTTGTTGCATCCTTCACTTCTTCACTGAACCACCATGTTTCCTTATTTTCGAACATCTTACCACTACTCTCACCCAGTATTTCTCTAGCAACCCGCAGTATTATCTCCATCGTTCTATTCCACCATTCATCAACATCCTCAATTTCCTGAGTTAGTTCCTATAATACTTTTTCTTTAAACTGCCTACAAAGTTCAATATCTTTCAGCTTAAACCATTTAATCCTTTTTGGCCCCTGCATTTTTTTTCTTCCTTATTTGTTCAACTTCCATAACCAAGTCCATCACTACCAAACGATGTTGCACACTCACATGGTCTCCTGGTATGACCTTACAATCTTTTACCTCGCGCAAATCTTTCCTCTTATACATCAAGTAATCTATCTGGCTGGACCTTCCGCCGCTTTTGTACGTAACTAGATGTTCTTGCCGCTTGGTGAAAAAAGTGTTCGCCAGTACCATATCCTTGGCCACAGCAAAATCAACAATTCTCTCACCCTCTGCATTTCTTTCATCATAGCCATACCCCCCATGTATACGGCTGATCACATGGTTATTCTGGCCTACATGCCCATTCAGATCTCCCCCGACAAGGCATCTTTCATTTTAATGAAAAAAAAAAAATAATAATAATGATAATAACAATAATAATAATAAAATAATAATAAAATAATAATAATTGCACCAAATACATAAGACTTAATTTCAATAAAAAGTTTACATTTTATAATTGCTTAATCTTTGGATACATTCATTACACCGTACGGTATCTTACCTGAATCCGTAGTTAAGAGCCTCCTCTGAGGTTACAGTGCCGATATCAATGACACGCTGCTTCCAAATGCGGTTGTTTGTGAGAAGATCTTCGACTTCATCGAGCCTCTCGCCAAACTTACTGATGAACTCGTAGATGTCATCCATAAGGCCGATTGGAATGTCCTAAATCATAAAAGCAAAAAAGAATAATGACAATAGCTAAATAAATGTAGTCTTCAAAATGTTTAAAAGTTATAACCAAAAGCTAAATTAGAGTTCAGATGAAATGATGGAACTTTATGTACAAATTAGTCACACTATACAGTTTCTGTATGAATTCAATAATTCAAATTACAGTATCTTTAGAAGTTTGTACATAAACAAGTGCAGGAAAGGGGAAAGACTGGGAACTGCTGTATACAGATGACCTGGTTCTAAAATAAGAATCCAAGGAAGAGGTGGTAGAAATGATTACAAGGCAGAAGAATGGAATATTATTATTATTACTAGCCAAGCTACAACCCTAGTTAAAAAAGCATGATGGTATAAGCCCAGGGGCCCCAATAGGGAAAAATAGCCCAGTTAGGAAAGGAAATAAGGAAATAAATAAATGATGAGAACAAATTAACAATAAATCATTCTAAAAACAATAACAACGTCAAAATAGATATGTCATATATATACTATAAAAAGATTTATATCAGCCTGTTCAACATAAAACATTTGCTGCAAGTTTGAACTTTTGAAGTTCTACTGATTCAACTACCCGATTAGGAAGGTCATTCCACAACTTGGTCACAGCTGGAATAGAACTTCTAGAATACTGTGTAGTATTGAGCGTCATGATGGAGAAGGCCTTGCTATTAAAATTAACTCCCTGCCTAGAATTACGAACAGGATGGAATTATCCAGGAAGATCTGAATGTAAAGGATGGTCAGAACTATGAAAAATCTTATAGAGATAAGAACTAAAAATTAATGTAAGAAAAACAAAACTACTGATAATTGGAAAGGAAGCTAAGGAAAAAGTTGAATCCAGAACCTGGCCATGTGGATGTTGAAGGAAAATTGTGGATATGAACTCTGTAATATGTATTGAATATAACAATGTGACAAAATGAGATAAGGATTACAAAATCTGCATACAATAAAACTTTAAAAGCCCAAGATATAAAAGAATTTTGTATTACGAGACCACATGGGGAGAAGATCAGAGTTGAGAACTATAATGAGATAGTTGTGCAGTCTTAGATAAGGCAGAGAACATTTGTTACTTTGGGAGTACACCGTGTTCAAGGCAATAGGAAGTAGAATGGTAGCAGCATGTATTATATGGAGTGAGAATGCCAGATTACTTGTAAATAAAACCGTCACATCAGTATAGAGTTCAAAGACTTGTGATGGGTACGTACGGCCTATACTGCTCTGTACAGAAGAAAATCAGAGGAATTTGGTAAGTTATGATCAAATTTTGAGATTCCTTGCTGGACAAAACGTTGAGCTTCCTGGTTGAGTTAAGTGCGAAGATTTGGCGTTCAAAAGTTGTAAAAAAGGCTCAGATAATTCAGACATGTGACAAGAACAAGCGGAGAACAGTTAATATGGAAGTCGCAATACAGAGACCTGTAGTTAAGCTCCGGAAATTGTGAAAATGGTGACAGATGAACATCTAACCCTAATGACATTTCAAGACGACAAAGTATCGAACGAAAGAAAATATGAAAAAATCATTTCATGTCTATCGCCATAAAAGGAAAAGGATTAGAAGTAAAAATGTTCATGATGATCAAGTATGTATATGAACCAAAAGATTTTGTACAATCCTAACAGAACAAGTACGTATTGCTATTATTATATACTAGCTAAGCTACAACCCTAGTTGTTCAGTGGCTACTTTCCTTTTGCTAAGGGTAGAAGAGACTCTTTAGCTATGGTAAGCAGCTCTTCTAGAGATGGAGACTCCAAAATCAAACCACTGTTCTCCAGTCTTGGCTAGTGCCATAGTCTCTGTACCATGGTCTTTCACTGTCTTTGGTTAGAGTTCTCTTGCTTGAGGGCACTGTACACTCAGGCACACTATTCTATCTTATATCTCTTCCAGTTTTTTTTTTTTTTTTAATAGTTTATAAATGAATGATTTATATTAATGTTGCTACTGTTCTTAAAATATTTTATTTGTTCATTACTTCTCTTGTAGTTTATTTCCTTATTTCAATTTCTCACAGGGCTAATTTTCCCTGTTGGAGCCCTTGGGGTTATAGCATCCTGCTTTTCCAACTAGGGTTGTGACTTAGCAAGTAATAATAATCAAAATAAAAGCAAGAATGCTATAAACCCTACAAAATATAATGCCACAATACCGTGTATAAGGTACTATATAGAATTTTCATCTCAACTACAGGTATAGTAATACCTCAGGATACGAAATTAATTCATTCCAGAGTGGATTTCATAACATTATTTTTTCGTGTAATGAAACAGAATGAAATACTGTAGAGCCAAATACTTTTGAATCATTCAATATACCTAATCTAACAGCGCAAATTTCTTTTTGTATCCTGAGTATGTTTTCGTAATATGAGGCAAAAAAAAAAAAAAATCTTATGTCGTTTCGTAAAATGAGTTCTTCGTTACAGAAACTTTTGTATCTAGAGGTTTCACAGTATTCTGTAGTTTATCTTGACATCCAGACTGACCATTTCAACTCTAAGCCCTATGGATAACATTACAGCTTATACTCACAAGAGCAACCCCTCCAGGACGAACATAGGCAGCGTGAAGTCGAGCACCAGAGGCTCTCTCGTAGAATTCCATCATCTTCTCACGTTCCTCAAAGAGCCACAGGAAGGGAGTTAAAGCACCCACGTCCAAGGCGTGAGTTCCCAAGAACATGCAGTGGTTCAGGATACGTGTGAGCTCCGCAAACATGGCTGAAATGCAAATTGTCAGTTAATTGTTTTCATAGAAAATATACTAAAGATGTTTAAAGATCGCTCTTGAATGGCAGAGGCAAGGGCTAGTGACAATGCGCTAAAGACTGACCATATTTACAGTAATACCTCAATATGAAATTAATTCATTATGGAGTGACTTTTGTAATTAATTAAATCTGGAATTACTTTTGTAACACGATTTTTTCGTATAATGAGTCGTGTTTGCGCAGCGAGTGAATTTTAAAATTTCCAGAGAATTTCCGTGTATTTTTTTTTTTGTAATATGAGGCGGAAAAATCTTCATTTGTCGTTTCGTAAAATGAGTTTTTCGTATTAAAAACCTTCGTATTTACAGGTTTCAATGTACATCTAATCAGCAACCAAGCTCCCTCTTCACCCAAGCTTTATTCAGGGAGGGCCAGACAATGACTCCCCAAAACCTGTCATCCTTAGCTCACAAGGATGGTGAGGTCGCAGACACTACAATATATCATCGAGATTGAGCAGGTCTCTAACCCTAGTCCAGCAGATTGCCAGGCAGCGACATTTCCAATAGGTTACAACTCTTACGGTAATAAAAATATTGACAAACATTATACAATAACTAATACAATGTTATAGTATATAACATACATAGAATACAGTAATATACAAAAAGGTAATCAGTACTACGATAAACAAATATGGTTTATTAAAATGCCAAATTTCAAACTACTTATGACAGCCTAACAATAACTCTAAGAAAAAATTTTTAATAAAATAAAATCCATTAAGAAAATTTTCAAAAAATCTTCAACACTATTTATCTAATAATTAAAATCTTGGTGTCATTTATAGAATAGAGTAAATTATAAATTTCAATACTAAAGACAAGCTCTGAGAAAAATCTAATGAGCTAAGTAGGGGTAATATGGAAATCTCTCTGGATTGAAACACCTCACACTTGTACGGATATTTCTCTGGAAATATATGGCTCATTGGTAACAAACTCCCATTAAGCAAGAACCAAATAAACAATGTAAATGTCATCAGAAAATACAATTTTATACCAATTCAACAAACACAAATCACGCTTCTTTCGGAAATAAGCCCTGATGTCGCACCATTTTCCTGTAACACCAAAAATAGAGAGTACAATTTCATTATGAGACACAGTTGTTGAAGTTTATAAAAGGGTTGTCCTTAGACAAGAAATAGTTTAAATGACAAAAGCAAGGGACAGTGACAACGCCCTGAGACTGACCATATATCCATATGATCAGTACCCTAGTCCTTTTTCTATTCAAGCTAGGACTAAGGAGAGCCAGGCATTGGCTGCTAATGACTCAGCAGGTAGACCTATAGGGTGACCCAAATCCCCCACCCTTTGATCACAAGGATGGTGAGGTTGCCAATACTAAAAGAAACTATCGAGCTTGACCGAGTATTAAACGTTAGGCAGGGACAATTTCATTAGGATATCAAAACCATGAAGGGAGCCTTGCCCAGACATCCAATGTATTTCAGAAATCTTAGCCTCTCACCTCAGGGACATAAGAGCCCAATGAGGAAATAAGTAAATGAATAAATTACAAGAGAAGTAATAAATAATCAAAATAAAATATCTTAAAAACAGTAACACTAAAATAGGACTTTCATATATATATATATATATATATATATATATATATATATATATATATATATATATATATATATATATATATATATATATATATATATATATCATAAAAACTTAAAAAAAAAAAAAAAGAGGAAGAGTAATAAAATAGAATAGTGTGCCCAAATGTACTCTAAAGCAAGAGAAATCTACCCCAAGACAGCAGAAGACCATGATACAGAGGCTATTATTATTATTACTTGCTAAGCTACAACCCTAGGTGGAAAAGAAGGAAAAGCAGGGCTCCAACAGGGAAATATAGCCCAGTGAGAAAGGAAATAAGGAACAGGACTACAAGAGATGGTTAAATATAACATCAAAATAAACCTTCCATATATAAACTATAAGAACTTCAAAATAACAAGAGAAAGGGAAAAAAGATAGAACAGTGTGCCTGAATGTACCCTCAAGCAAGAGAACTCTACCCCAGATAGTGGAACACCATGGTACAGAGGCTATGGTACTACCCAACACTAGAGAATAATGGTTTGATTTTGGAATGTCCTCCTCCTAGAAGAGCTGTTTCCCATAGCTATAGAGTCTCTTCTACCCTTACCAAGGGGAAAGTAGCCACTGAACTACAGTGCAGTAGTTAACCCCTTGAATGAGGAAGAATCGTTTGGTAATCTGTGTGTTTTTAGGTGTATGAGGACAGAGGAAAATGTGGAAAGATTGGACCAGAATATTCGGTGTATGGGTAGACATAGGAAAAAGGAGATGTAACCAAAGAGAGGGGTCCAATGCAGTACTGTCTGGCCAGTCAAAGGACCCAAAATCTCTCTAGTGGTAGTATCTCAACAGTACTGTACAGCAGTAGCTTTAGAGGAGAATAACTTGCACTAGGGCCAGGAGAACCAATCTCAATTTATAACAGGGAGAGAATATCAAGCAGCAGCTCCTCTTCAGCCAAACGAGCTCATGGGCAAAATGAGTTTGGGAGAAATAGTCTATCACTGTGCAACCTCCTACTCCTTGTCAAAGGGAGGGTGGAGGGAGTTGCTCTTAAGAAGGCTTTGCTTGAAAAAACAGGCATGCTGGGCAGTTACCAAGCCAGTTAAGTCAAAGCAAAGCAGTCCATAGTACATCTACCTGTGATGGTGACCGGGTAGGGGTATCGCACCCACTTGTCGTCACCAAAATACCCTACTACGTTTCAACAGCTTTTTCAGGCTAGTGATGAAGATACTCCTATATCAAGGCACTTGAGTTTGTATTCATGATATGAACAAACTCATCTTTCAAAGCTTTCTTTTTATCCATCACAATCATGCTTCCTAGACCACAGTCACAATACAAACCATAAACCGAATCCAAATTCTGTACACAATATCATAAGAAAAATATTCAGAACATAACATGCCACTAGAATGAAAAGTTCAACGAATTTTCTGAATGAAATATGAGAGAAGATCCTTTATACTCACTCCTGATGTACTTGGCTCGAATGGGAATGTCAAGACCAAGCAGCTTTTCAACAGCCAGACTGTATGCCTGCTCATTGCACATCATTGATACGTAGTCCAGACGATCAAAGTATGGCAGGGCCTGCGTGTAAGTCTTGTACTCAATGAGCTTCTCCGTTCCTCGGTGGAGCAGGCCAATGTGAGGATCAGCGCGCATCACGGTCTGCACAAAACACGGCACAAGATGATGGGGTTAAAATAGAACTAATTTGTTATAAGAATATCTATTATAATAATGATGTCCTCTTTTCTTTATGATACTTAATAATATTTGTAAGTTTTAAACAACTGCCAGATATACATAATCAATACCTAAAATTCTAAGAGATGATAACCATCAAGGAATCCACAAATTACTTTATAAAACATGCTTCAATAGAAATGTTATTTTCATTAGTAAAATAAATTTTTGAATATACTTACCCGATAATCATGTAGCTGTCAACTCCGTTGCCCGACAGAAATCTAAGGAGGGATACGCCAGCTATCACAATACTAGAAGGGGGTGTACTAACAGCGCCACCTGTGGCCAGGTACTCAAGTACTTCTTGTTGACACCTCCTCAATTATTCCTCGATCCCACTGGTTCTTTATGGGGAGGAAGGGAGGGTCAATTAAATCATGATTATCGGGTAAGTATATTCAAAAATTTATTTTACTAATGAAAATAACATTTTTCAATATTAAACTTACCCGATAATCATGTAGCTGATTCGCACCCAGGGGGGTGGGTGAAAACCAGTGAACAAGATTAAAGGATAGCCAAGTATCCCCACATTTCATATAACAGTTATCTCTAATAACAAATGAAATAATAAGTACCTGGTAAGGAAGTCGAATTGAACCGTTACTCTGCCTCTTTTTTAAGTTCGTCTTCCTTACTGAGCGCAGCGTTCCTCTTGGAGGCTGAATCAACCCAAGGTGCTAAAGTATATAGGGTTGCAACCCCTACTAAAGGACCTCTACACAACCTTTAACCCAGGCGCTTCTCAAGAATGAATTGACCACCCGCCAAATCAAAAGGATGCGGAAGGCTTCTTAGCCTACCGTAACAACCATAAAAACAACAAAAGAATTCAAGAGAAAAGTTAAAAAGGTTATGGGATTAAGGGAATGTAGTGGCTGAGCCCTCACCTACTACTGCACTCGCTGCTACGAATGGTCCCAGGGTGTAGCAGTTCTCGTAAAGAGACTGGACATCTTTCAGATAAAAAGATGCAAACACTGACTTGCTCCTCCAATAGGTTGCATCCATCACACTCTGCAGAGAACGGTTTTTATTAAAGGCCATCGAAGTAGCTACGGCTCTTACTTCGTGGGTCCTTACCTTCAGCAATGCAAGGTCTTCCTCCTTTAAGTGAGAATGTGCTTCTCTGATCAGAAGCCTTATATAATACGAAAGCCCATTCTTGGACATGGGTCTCGAGGGTTTCTTGATGGCACACCATAAGGCTTCTGACTGTCCTCGGAGAGGTTTAGACCTCTTTAGATAATATTTGAGAGCTCTGACAGGGCAAAGAACTCTCTCAAGTTCGTTACCTACCATGTTGGAAAGGCTAGGTATCTCGAACGATCTAGGCCAAGGACGTGAAGGAAGCTCGTTCTTTGCTAGGAATCCAAGCTGGAAAGAACATGTAGCAGACTCGGTCGTGAAACCAATGTTCTTGCTGAAGGCATGAACCTCACTGACTCTTTTAGCTGTTGCCAGGCAAACGAGAAAAAGAGTCTTGAGGGTAAGGTCCTTGAATGAAGCTGACTGGAGAGGTTCGAACCTAGATGTCATAAGGAACCTTAAGACTACGTCTAAATTCCAGCCTGGAGTGGAAAGACGACGATCTTTAGACGTCTCAAAAGACTTAAGAATGTCTTGAAGGTCCTTGTTGGAAGACAGGTCCAAACCTCTATGGCGGAGAACTGAGGCCAACATACTCCTATATCCCTTAATCGTAGGAGCTGAAAGGGATCTCTCATTTCTAAGATGAAGCAGGAAGTCAGCTATTTGGGTCACAGAGGTATTGGTAGAGGATATTGAATTGGCTCTACACCAGCTTCGGAAGACCTCCCACTTAGACTGGTAGACCCTACGAGTGGAAACCCTCCTTGCTCTGGCAATAGCCCTGGCTGCCTCCTTCGAAAAGCCTCGAGCTCTAGCGAATCTTTCGACAGTCTGAAGGCAGTCAGTTGAAGAGCGTGGAGGTTTGGATGTAACCTGTCTACGTGAGGTTGACGTAGAAGGTCCACTCTTAGAGGTAGAGTCCTGGGGAAGTCTACTAGCCATTGTAGTACCTCTGTGAACCATTCTCTTGCAGGCCAAAGGGGAGCAACCAGCGTCAGCCGTGTCCCTTCGTGCGAGACGAATTTCTGCAGAACCTTGTTGATTATCTTGAACGGAGGGAATGCGTACAGGTCGAGATGGGACCAGTTCAGTAGAAAGGCATCCACATGAACTGCTGCAGGGTCTGGAACAGGAGAACAAAACAGAGGAAGTCTCTTGGTCATGGAGGTGGCAAACAGATCTATGGTAGGTTGACCCCACAAGGTCCAAAGTCTGTTGCACACACTCTTGTGAAGGGTCCATTCCGTGGGAATGACCTGATTCCTTCTGCTCAGACGATCTGCTGACACGTTCATATTGCCCTGGATGAACCTCGTGACTAGAGAGAGGTTTAGACTTCTTGACCAAATGAGGAGGTCCCTTGCGATCTCGTAAAGGCTCCTCGAATGGGTCCCCCCTTGCTTGGAGATGTAAGCCAAGGCTGTGGTGTTGTCCGAGTTCACCTCCACCACTTTGCCTAGCAGGAGGGACTTGAAGTTCAACAGGGCTAGATGAACTGCCAGCAGTTCCTTGCAGTTGATGTGGAGAGATCGTTGTTCCTCGTTCCACATTCCGGAGCATTCCTTTCCGTCCAAGGTTGCACCCCAGCCCGAGTCCGATGCATCTGAGAAGAGATGAAGATTGGGGGTCTGAATGGCCAAGGATAGACCCTCTCTGAGAAGAAGGTTGCGCTTCCACCACAGGAGAGTGGTCTTCATCTCTTGGTTGATAGGGATAGATATTGCTTCTAGGGTAGAACTCTTGTCCCAATGAGCTGCAAGGTGGAATTGAAGAGGGCGGAGGTGGAGTCTGCCCAGCTCGACAAACAGGGCTAGGGACGAGAGAGTCCCTGTGAGACTCATCCACTGTCTCACTGAGCAACTGTTCCTCTTCAGCATGCTCATGATGCACTCTAGGGCTTGGCTTATCCTGGGGGCCGATGGAAAAGCCCGAAAACTCTGACTCTGAATTTCCATTCCCAGATACACGATGGATTGCGAGGGAATGAGTTGAGATTTTTCCAAATTGACTAATAGACCCAGGTCTCTGATAAGGTCTAAAGTCCAATGAAGATTCTCCAGACAACGACGACTCGAGGAGGCTCTCAACAGCCAGTCGTCTAGGTAGAGGGAGGCTCTGATGTTTGACAAGTGAAGGAACTTGGCTACATTCCTCATCAGAAGGGTAAAGACCATAGGAGCTGTGCTTAGGCCAAAACACAGGGCTTGGAATTGGTAGACGACCTTTCCGAAAACGAATCTTAGGAAAGGTTGGGAGTCTGGATGAATCGGAACGTGAAAATAAGCATCTTTCAAGTCCAATGAGACCATCCAGTCCTCCTGTCTGACCGCTGCTAAGACCGACTTGGTCGTCTCCATCGTGAACGTCAGCTTGGTGACATACTCGTTGAGAGCGCTGACGTCCAGGACAGGTCTCCAACCTCCTGTCTTCTTGGCCACAAGAAAGAGGCGGTTGTAGAAGCCCGGGGATTGATGGTCCCGGACTACAACCACAGCCTTCTTCTGCACAAGAAGCGACACCTCCTGGTGCAAAGCTAGCCTCTTGTCCTCCTCTTTGTAGTTGGGAGAGAGGTTGATGGGCGAAGTGGTCAGAGGTGGTTGAAGGAAGAATGGAATCCTGTAACCGAACCTCAGCCAACTGACAGACTGTGCGTCTGCACCTCTCATCTCCCAAGCTCGCCAGAAGGTCTTGAGTCTGGCTCCTACTGTCGTCTGGAGAATCGGAGAGTCAGTGTTTTCCTTTGGATGGCTTGGATCCTTTCCTGGACTTGCCTCTGTAAGAGTCTGGACGGGAGCTTCCTCGGCTGGGGGCTCTACCACGAAAGGGCGGTATGAATCTAGTCGCAGGGGTATCAGTCACTGGGGAGCGGTAAGTCTTAGGGGCTGAGGTGGAAGCCTTAGACTTACGAGCCGAAGAAGCCACAAGATCGTGCGTGTCTTTCTGAATCAAAGCAGCCGACAAATCTTTAATGAGCTCTTCGGGAAAAATAAACTTCGAAAGAGGAGCAAACAGAAGTTGTGAACGTTGGCAAGGGGTAATGCTGGCGGAAAGGAAAGAACACAGCTGTTCCCTTTTCTTCAAAACCCCTGACACGAACAAGGACGCTAGCTCGCCCGATCCGTCTCTGATGGCCTTATCCATACAGGACATTAACAGCATGGCAGAATCTTTGTCCGTATGGGAGGTTTTCTTGCTGAGGGCCCCCAGGCACCAGTCTAGAAAATTAAACATTTCAAACGCTCTAAACACTCCTTTAAGCAAGTGATCCAAGTCCGAAAAGGTCCAACACACTTTTGAGCGTCTCATAGCAGATCTTCGAGGCGAGTCTACCAGACTTGAGAAGTCAGCCTGGGCAGAGGCAGGTATTCCCAAGCCTGGTGTTTCCCCTGTGGCATACCAAACGCTCGCTTTCGAAGTGAGCTTCGTTGGAGGGAACATGAAGGAAGTCTTGCCAAGAAGTTGCTTAGACTGCAGCCATTCCCCTAGGATCCTAAAAGCCCTCTTGGAGGATCTAGCTAGGACAAGCTTGGTATAGGAAGACTGAGCTTGTTGCACTCCCAGCGAAAACTCAGATGGTGGAGAGCGGGGTATAGCTGAGACAAAATGGTCTGGATAAACCTCCCTGAGAAGAGCCAAGACCTTGCGAAAATCAAGAGACTGTGGAGAGGGTCTGGAGTCGTCCACGTCCGAAGAGGGATCAAGGTGTGCTTCCTCATCATCCGAAATCTCAACCCCAGAATGAGGCGACGGGATCGGATACGAATGCTGAACCGCAGAGTCAGAACGAGCAGGAACAACAACAGAGGTGGAAGGAGGAGGTGCAGCAAGTTCCTGTTCCTGTGGTATGAGTGAAGCGTGAATAGATCGAGGCTGTGCAGAACAAGGTAAAGTTCCAGCAAGCAGAGATGTCTGAGTAGCAGGATCAGGGTGCACGGGTAGAGCTCGGTGCAGCAGCTGAGCAGACTGACTCACAGGTGGAAGAGGTTCAACATCGTACGCCTGGCAGATGGAGCTGCGACTGGGTGCAGCGAGTGCAGGCGGGTGCAGCACAGGCTGAACCGGTGCAGGAGGCTGGTGCACCACCGGTGCAGGCGGGTGCAGCAAAGGCTGAACGGGTGCAGGAGGTTGGTGCACCACCGGTGCAGGCGGGTGCAGCACAGGCTGAACGGGTGCAGGAGGTTGGTGCACCACCGGTGCAGGCGGGTGCAGCACAGGCTGAACGGGTGCAGGAGGTTGGTGCACCACCGGTGCAGGAGGGTGCAGCACAGGCTGAACCGGTGCAGGAGATAGGTGCACCACAGGTGCAGGAGGTGCAGCACTCTCAGCACGACACTCACGCATCAGGTCCGAAAGCTGAGCTTGCATGGACTGAAGCATAGACCACTTGGGATCAGCAGAGACAGTAGCAGACTGAGGTAAAGCCATAACAGTGGTTGCACCACCGGTGCAGCTCTGTTGTACCTTACTCCTCTTGGGCGGAGTACAATCGCTAGAAGACTGAGGCGAGTCAGAGCTGAGCCAACGACTGCAACCTGGCTGAGCACTCGCGGGTTGGACTCTGCGTTTAAGAGGTCTAGAGACCTGAGACCAACGATTCTTCCCCGAGAGAAGATCAGCGGACGAGCGGAAGACGGGCTCAATCGTCTGCAAGTGGGAGTGACGGTCTGTGGTAGACACGCCCGCAACCACTGAGGATGATTCTGTGCGCCTAACAAGGCCTGCCGAACCCTTATGCCCTTCGACATTGCTTCTCCCCTGGGCTTGGGAGCTTGCAAGAGGTCCCGGACTGGGAGAACGACTGGCTCGCACAGAAAAATCCCCACGCACCACACTGGCACTAACACTAGTACAAGGCACTGCACCGACACTAGCACTCGTCACAGCACTGGCACTAACTTCACCCACTGCACTCTTGGCCTTCAACTCTTTCACTTCGGCCATCAGAGACTTATGGTCACTTACCACTGACTCTACCTTATCGCCTAAAGCCTGAATAGCACGTAAAACCACTGACATATCAGGCGGAGGGCACACAGTAGGATCGGGGGTAGCCACTACAGGGGTAGGATCAGGAAGAGGATCATGAGATGAGGAAAATAAAGAAGAGTGAGAAGAACTCCTCCTAGCTCTAATTCTCTCTAACTTAGAAGAATACTTTAAAAGTCGGACAAAATCCAATTCCGAAAGACCGGCGCATTCCTCACATCGATTTTCTAACTGACAGGGTCTGTCCCTACAGTCAGAACAAGCGGTGTGAGGATCTACCGAGACCTTCGGAATACGTCTATTGCAAGACCTACAACGTCTATGGGAGGGGGCTTGCGAAATGTCAGACATTTTGTTTTCAAGAGAAGTCAAAGGGAGATTCCAAAAAACAAGCAAAAATTCGTTAACCGTTAAACTGAATTAAATAAAAGCTATCTAGCTAATATCAGAAGGTTTCCAGTAATGCGACAGCCGTAAATCAAAGAGAATACATCACCAAATAAGCGAGAATAAACTCGAAGACCATGAGCGTATCCCAGAACGTCTAGCCGGAGGCACGACAGAGGAATAATTGAGGAGGTGTCAACAAGAAGTACTTGAGTACCTGGCCACAGGTGGCGCTGTTAGTACACCCCCTTCTAGTATTGTGATAGCTGGCGTATCCCTCCTTAGATTTCTGTCGGGCAACGGAGTTGACAGCTACATGATTATCGGGTAAGTTTAATATTGAAAAATATCTTTTCACAAACGTGTAATGATACTAACGAACAACAAACAGTGATGTGGTCACATACTGCAGCTGCTATCTTCCTTTTACGTAAAACTAATTTGGAAACAGATATGGTAATCTCTTACTATTTCTTTCTGATGTACTGACATTAGTCATTAGTCACTGTTAAATAATAAAAAATTCCCCTACAACCTTGCTATCATTACTTGTGCATAATAAAAAGCCACAGATCCTATAAATGTCAATGGCTGAACTCACCTCACCATCCAATTCCAGAACTAGACGTAATACACCGTGAGCAGCTGGATGCTGTGGCCCGAAGTTGAGGCTAACATTACGAACTTTCTTTTCCACAGGAGCCATGTATCCGTTCCAAGAGGGCATGTCCAAGTTTGTGCTCTCAGTTGGCATCAATACAGGTCCATCAAACTGTTTAAACCAATCTGCGTCCAGGTCCCATCTTGCGCCTCCTCTGTTTTGGCTGAAAATAAAATCCGTATTTCTTAAAGAACAAATCCTGTGTAATTGCTTGATTTGGGGGTATAATAAACCCATTTTCAGCACAGTAACGTAAATTCTAATTGTAAAATTCAAGCATTAACAGCGGTCAAGCATTGTAAGGGGATGTAGTGTGATCGCTGCTAACGTGGAAGAGTAACGTGATTAGCTAAGACATCTTCAGCGGGTAGGGTTTATTTCGTCCAGAATCTTTGCGTCGACTGTAGTCAACTCTATGATACGTACGAAGTACCTTAAACAGGACAGTATTAACTTCACTTGTGTGACAACTGGTCCCAATATCGGTAAATTTTGATGCATAGCGTATGTGATCATTTTCTCTCATGTAATAAAATAACCGAATTAATATGAATGAGCTTGTTCACTTTGACATGAGGGCAAACAATCTCTGAGCACAAGAACTGCTTTTAGGTATTCTGTAAAATCAGTTAAAGTATTTCAACTTTTACTTCTAAAATATGATTTATCCTCATGTTGGATAGCTACCTTAATGGATTATATAAGTTTGCTTGAGACCTTTTCGTATCATACAAAAATTTTCACAAATCCACCCTATGAACTGCGTTGTTTGGTTAGATGCATAATGCAGATAGATGGACAAGACAGAAAAAAAACTTTATGGTATAATGGTGAAAACAAGTACAGTACTGTAATCACAAAAACATTCATTGCTAAATCTCTAAGTGTCATTTGATGTATTCTATTTCTGGATATTTCCACTCCCTGCAGTGCCACTTGACATATCTTATTTCTAGATGCTACCAGTTTTATATTTTATCACTTACAAGCAGGAAAATTTTTACTATGTAAAATTATATATTAATGGAAAAGAAAATTTATTTAATTACTGTACACAGTAGAAAAAGTTGTAAAGTCCTTATTCTAATAGGTTTTATACTGAGATGAGTTAAAAAAAAATGAATAAAATGTCTAAAAAAAGAATAAGGCCGAAAATTTCGGCGAGGGGGCAAGATTGAAAGGAATAGACTCCATGTGATACCTATTTGTATACATCCTATGAAAAATTTTCTTGGGATACCATTTAAATGTGATATGCAAATTAACAAATTGTATAACTACAGAATTACAGTACAGTACTTCAATTCCTAATGCTGTTACGAGGAATTAAACATCAGCAACTGCAAGCAGACAATTTGGTACAAAGGATTTACCAAGTGATTTAATACAAAGTTCATTCCAGCTTTATCTCTTATTATTAATGCATTAAATACTTGTTCTATAAATTCTAATTACAGTTTTAAAATTGATTACAAATCCAGTAAACCTAACCTAACCACAATACAGTACCTGACATCCGGCCCCCTTCTGCAAACAATTCGGAATCCTTGTATAACGAAAGATGCCACACCACCTAATCTAAACTTCCACACCTAACCTACAAGCCGTGCTCTTGCCTAGTTACATAATTGGGGGGAGGGGATGTTTACCGTTCCGCTGCTACGGCCCTTAGACTACCGCATTCTTAGTGATAGGTTAAAAATAAACGGTTTTGGAACATGGCCGTCTTCATACATAAATAAGGGAGTTATGGAACATGGACGTCATCATACATCATACATAAATAAGGAAGTTATGGACCATGGCCATCATCATACATAAATAAAGGAGTTATGGAACATGGACGTCATCATACATAAATCAGGGAGTTATGGAATATGGCCGTCATCATACATACATCCCAAAAATTCCATGGTTAAAATGTTATTTTCATTAGTAAAATAAATTTTTGAATATACTTACCCGATAATCATGTAGCTGTCAACTCCGTTGCCCGACAGAATTCTACGGAAGGGATACGCCAGCGATCGCTATACAAGAGGGGGGTGTACTCACAAGCGCCACCTGTGGCCAGGTACTGCAGTACTTCTTGTTGACACCACCTCAATTTTTCCTCGGTCCACTGGTTCTATGGGGAGGAAGGGTGGGTCAATTAAATCATGATTATCGGGTAAGTATATTCAAAAATTTATTTTACTAATGAAAATAACATTTTTCAATATTAATCTTACCCGATAATCATGTAGCTGATTCACACCCAGGGAGGTGGGTGAAAACCAGTGTACATGTATATCAAGAAGCTAAGTATCCCGTATTTCATATTATCAGTTATTCAAAATAACAATGAAATTATAAGTACCTGGTAAGGAAGTCGACTTGAGCCATTACTCTGCCTTAAATAAGTTCGTCTTCCTTACTGAGCGCAGTGTTCCTCTTAGGAGGCTGAACAACTCTAAGGTGCTGAAGTATCAAGGGCTGCAACCCATACTAAAGGACCTCATCACAACCTTTAACCTCGGCGCTTCTCAAGAAAGAATTGACCACCCGCCAAATCAACAAGGATGTGGAAGGCTTCTTAGCCGACCGTACAACCCATAAAAAGTATTCAAGAGAAAGGTTAAAAGGTTATGGGATTATGGGAATGTAGTGGCTGAGCCCCCGCCTACTACTGCATTCGTTGCTACGAATGGTCCCAGGGTGTAGCAGTACTCGTAAAGAGACTGGACATCTTTGAGATAGAATGATGCGAACACTGACTTGCTTCTCCAATAGGTTGCATCCATAACACTCTGCAGAGAACGGTTCTGTTTGAAGGCCACTGAAGTAGCCACAGCTCCCACTTCATGTGTCCTTACCTTCAGCAAAGCAAGGTCTTCTTCCTTCAGATGAGAATGTGCTTCCCTAATCAGAAGCCTGAATAGTAAGAAACCGAGTTCTTAGACCTTGGAAAAGAAGGTTTCTTGATAGCACACCATAAGGCTTCTGATTGTCCTCGTAAAGGTTAAGACCTTTTTAGATAGTACCTAAGAGCTCTAACTGGGCAAAGTACTCTCTCCAGTTCATTCCCCACCAAGTTGGACAGGCTTGGGATCTCGAACGACTTAGGCCAAGGACGTGAAGGAAGCTCGTTTAGCAAAAACCGAGCTGCAAGGAACATGTAGCCGTTTCAGATGTGAAAACAATGATCCTGCTGAAGGCGTGGATCTCACTTACTCTTTAAGCTGTTGTCAAGCACACGAGGAAAAGAGTTTTTAATGTGAGGTCCTAAAAAGAGGCTGATTGGAGAGGTTCAAATCTTGATGACATAAGGAACCTTAGGACCACGTCTAGATTCCAGCCTGGAGTGGACAACCGACGTTCCTTTGAGGTCTCAAAAGACCTAGGGAGGTCCTGTAGATCTTTGTTGGTGGAAAGATCCAAGCCTTTGTGGCGGAAAACCGCTGCCAACATACTTCTGTAACCCTTGATCGTAGGAGCTGAAAGGGATCTTACTTTCCTTAGATGTAACAGGAAGTCAGCAATCTGGGTTACAGTGGTACTGGTTGAGGAAACTGCATTGGTCTTGTACCAGCTACGGAAGACTTCCCCTTGAGACTGATAGATTCTGAGAGTGGATGTTCTCCTTGCTCTGGCAATCGCTCTGGCTGCCTCCTTCGAAAAGCCCCTAGCTCTTGAGAGTCTTTCGAAAGTCTGAAGGCAGTCAGACGAAGAGCGTGGAGGTTTGGGTGTACCTTCTTTACGTGAGGTTGACGTAGAAGGTTCACTCCTAGAGGAAGAGTCCTGGGAATGTCGACCAGCCATTGCATTACCTCTATGAACCATTCTCTCGCGGGCCAGAGCGGAGCCAACCAACGTCAGCCGTGTCCCTTTGCGAGAGGAGAACTTCTGAAGTACCCTGTTGACAATCTTGAACGGCGGGAATGCATACAGGTCGAGATGGGACCAATCCAGCAGAAAAGCATCCACGTGAACTGCTGCTGGGTCTGGAATTGGAGAACAATACAACAGGAGTCTCTAGGTTATCGAGGTAGCGAACAGATCTATGGTTGGCTGACCCCACAGGGCCCAAAGTCTGCTGCAAACATTCTTGTGAAGGGTCCACTCTGTGGGGATGACCTGACCCTTCCGGCTGAGGCGATCTGCCATGACATTCATACCGCCCTGAATGAACCTCGTTACCAGCGTGAGCTTTCGATCTTTTGACCAGATGAGGAGGTCCCTTGCGATCTAGAACAACTTCCACGAAAGAGTCCCTCCCTGCTTGAAGATGTAAGCCAGGGCTGTGGTGTTGTCAGAGTCCACCTCCACCACCTTGTTAAGCTGGAGGGACTTGAAGTTTATCAAGGCCAGAAGAACCGCCAACAACTCCTTGCAATTGATGTGAAGTGTCCTTTGCTCCTGATTCCATGTTCCCGAGCATTCCTGTCCGTCCAAAGTCGCACCCCAGCCCGTGTCTGATGCGTCCGAGAGGAGACGGCGGTCGGGTTTCTGAACAGCCAAAGGTAGACTTCCTTGAGAAGAAAGCTGTTCTTACACCACGCGAGAGAAGACCTCCTCTCTTCGGAAACAGGAACTGAGACCGTCTCTAGCGTCATGTCCTTTATCCAGTGAGCAGCTAGATGATACTGAAGGGGGGGGAGGTGGAGTCTCCCTAACACGATGAACAGGGTCAGCGATGAAAGTGTCCCTGTTAGACTCATCCACTACCTGACTGAGCATCGGTTCCTTCTCAGCATGCTCTGGATGCATTCTAGGGCTTGGAAGATCCTTGGGGCCGACGGAAAAGCCCGAAAAGCTCGACTCTGAAGATCCATACCCAGGTAGACAATGGTCTGGGATGGGACGAGCTGAGACTCCTCAAAATTGACCAGGAGGCCCAGTTCCTTGGTCAGATCCATAGTCCATCTGAGAATCTCCAGACAGCGACGACTTGTGGGAGCTCTTAAAAGCCAGTCGTCTGACGGAGCCGGACACAAGATCATGGTACTGCTGCACAGTCTGTGAACTGTCAACCATGGGGAAGCGAGGAAGTACAGTGACAACCCGAAGCTGTCTAGACTGTCTGGGTCGTACAGACAACTCCTTATCGGGTTGCTGAGGTTGCCGCACTGCGTCACAACAAGTCACTTCTGCTGGTTGTTGAACGTCTTTCCAGTGACACACTGACTCCGTAAACAAAAAAATCCTCTAACAAGGACTAAGCTTGGACTGCATGACTTGCAACACAGCTCAAGGTCTATGGGAGCAGGTGTGGTAACAGACGGGGTTAGCGACTGAAGTGGAACCATTACCTTCCCTGGAAGCATGTTATGCTTAAATAAAAGTCCATAGGAGGCTATGCAGCTAAAGGCTCCCTCCAAATGACAGAGTCCTCAAGGGAATATCAGAAGGAGGGAGAAAAGCACTTTCTCATCTACAGGGACCATATCCGAGAAAAGCTAAGTTCTCTCAGTGAGGGTTTCACTGGTGCAAAAGCAGCAGACTAGAAGGCAACGTTATGAAACTGCTTGACAGTCTAGTGAGTTGGCAACAACCAAAGATGTGTGACTGAGAAGCATGCGGTAAGGTATGCAGAGCATGCTGTATGCAGAGCATGCTGTATGTAGAGCATGCTGTAAGGTAAGCAGAGCATGTTGCATGGCGTGTAACATTTCTCAGAAATTCCATGACCAGTGCTAGATTGAGTAATATCGCATTACTGTCCATTGAAAGTGCACGTGCCGAGGGAATTGATTTAGACTGTTTTGTTGATGAATTTGATAGCCGGCATGATAATCGTAGAATTAAGCTGCACTAAATATACGTACTATAATCTACTTCACCTCAGGAAAGGGAAACTCGCCCTGTTGGCAACACTGCATTACTTCATGCATGCTTGCATGGGGTTTTAATATCGACATAATATTTACATTACATTCATAACTCATGATTCATTTTTGTTTTGAAGATATTTTTGCCATATTTTGCGATTTTGTTAAAAATATATTGCAAGGAATACATATATATTTTTTTATTTAAGTAATACGAATAACCTCCATTATCATAATGTTTGTGTAGGCATACATGTATATGATTACAAATGCAAGTTATGAAAGTAATGAGGTGTTATTATTGTCATTTGTTATTTCAAAGTTGAATGGGAAGAGGCTCAAGTTGAGGAGAAAGTGGCAGATGCATGCGTTGAGGTGGCTGACTCATAGCATGAGGTTCCTGCCTCAAGAGTTGCGCTTGCCTCAAGGGTTGAGGTGGCTGCGCAGAGAGAGGCTCTTGACTCACGAGTTGAGGTTCTTGAGGTGTGAGCTGCGAGAGTTGAGGTAGCGGCTGCGCAGAACGCAGTTCCTGTCTCACGAGTTGAGGTTCCTGAGGAGCTAGCCTCAAGAGTTGAGGCTCTCGCCTTGAGGAAAGTTGAGGTAGCAGCTGCGAGAGCTGAGGTGGCTGCCTCAAGGATGGTAGAGGTTGTCGTACCTCAAAAGGTTGTTGCCTCGAAGATGGTCTAACTGCAAGAAAATCTTGCCTCAAGGCATAAGACTCCTGCTCCCATTGTTGAGGTTGCCTTAAGGAAGGTTGAGGTTGCTGCACAACGCTGGTAACTGGCAACTCTGAACGCGGTAAGGTAGCTTGAGGAACCTCAACTTCGTACGCCTGGCAGACTGGACTGCGGTGAGGCGGAGCGCTCGCAGGAGGAGGTGTAACCTTCTCAGCCTGAAACTCACGCATTAAGACCGTAAGCTGCAACTGCATGGACTGCAGCAAAGTCATCTTGGGATCAACAGACGATAAGGTCTGTTGAGGCAAAGCCTTAACAGAAGATGAGGTCTGTTGAGGCATCGCCTTACCTCTCTTAGGAGGTGTGCAGTCACCTGATGACTGCGGAGAGTCAGAGCTAACCCAATGACTGCATCCGGGTTGTTGAACTCTAGAGGTCTGGACTTTACGTTTAAGAGGTCTTGAGACCTCTCCCCGAAATTTCTTCTGCAGACGAGCAAAATAAGGGCTCAATCGTCTGCGGGTGGGAGTGACGGTCTCTGTAAGACACGCCCGCAACCACCGAGGATACTTCTGTGCGCCGATCAAGGCCTGCCGAACCCTTTTGCCCTTCGACATTGCTTCTCCCCTGGGCTTGGGAGCTTGCAAGAGGTCCCGGACTGGGAGGACGACTGGCACGCACAGAAGTACCCTCACGCACAACACTGACACACTTTGCGCTAATCACTTATCACTTTTGATTTTCTGTTTGCTCTTATTTCACTGAACTCGAAACTTTAAGTGGTTTGTACCTGAAACACGCAATTCTATCCTTCCTTAAAAGTTAGTAATTGCGAAAACAGAATTACAATGTAACAGAAAAAACTAATGAAAGATAAATAATTCAGTGGCTGGAAAGAGACTAAACACTAGATCAAATAAACTACGTTTAAAATCCCTCACCGCATAAAGCTTGAGAACAAGAATAAAACTCTAGAAACGTTTACCTTCTTCCCCTAAAGAGACTAGGGAGAAGAGCAAAAACGATAACAACGTTACTCGCTTGAACGAAACGTTTATCCAGCTCTCTCTCCCTCCGTCTCTATCTCTCTCTCTCTCTTGACTTAGAACCTGAGAGAAGAGCCCAATCATATATATCGTTAAAACATATTATTGTTAAAGGAAAAAAACTGAAATATTTCCTAAATAAAAAGTTCCTTTATTAGAATTAAAACCATTAAGCTAAGAAAGAATGAACAAAACGCTAGAAACGGTTACTCTTACTGCAACGTGACACCGTGAAAATTCTCTCTCTATCGTAACGATAGAGCGCAAGTTGAACGTTCTGAACGTCAACAACTGCAGAGACAAAACAAAACGTTAGTTCAACTTTGAAAACAGTACGAGACTATCAAAGAAATTCTTTCAAAAACATTAAAATAGCATAATATGTTAACAGGTAAAACCGAAATGACGGGCTCAATGTTAATTAACTTCGGTACCAAGAAAAGACCGCCTACTATTAGGAAAGGTCGAATATAAACAAATATAAAAATTAATTTTAATAAGTTTATAATAAAAGGAAGTTAATCGAAGAGGCCTATAAAAGGCGGAGAGATATAAAATAAATCTATAACTTTTGTTAAGCAAAATTAAGAAAGCGAGTCTATACTCTCTTAGACACCAACACTTCCGTCTAAGGGAAGGGTCGGCCATTTAAAAGTGAAAGAGAGTTCATACTCTCTTCGTCACCATAATTAATCAAATTAATTCCAAAAGCTAGCTAAGCTAATGATAAAACTTCCTGAATAGCGAAAGCTAAACTCTAGAGCAAATACATCACCAAATCGTGAGCAAAAAACTCCAGAATCAACAGTGTATCCATGTAGGTCTAGCCGGAGGCACGACAGAGGAAAAATTGAGGTGGTGTCAACAAGAAGTACTGCAGTACCTGGCCACAGGTGGCGCTTGTGAGTACACCCCCCTCTTGTATAGCGATCGCTGGCGTATCCCTTCCGTAGAATTCTGTCGGGCAACGGAGTTGACAGCTACATGATTATCGGGTAAGATTAATATTGAAAAACTGTATTCCGTAATGGACAAAATAAATGTCTGGTTTCAGATACAGGGATTATCTTGTATCTCAGAGCTGGCAAGTGGAGAGGAACCTAGGGTGTACAGGGGAAAGCCCCAATTAAGTAAAGATGGACACCAAATTAGGTTTTTCTCAGGTAGGTTGTGTTGCTTTGGAATAGACAACCGATATCGGGCAAAATGTGTAGAAGACCCTAAATAAATAACAAAATAATTTTCCATGGCAAAATAGCGTAAAAATCAAACTACCGACAAACTTCCATAATAAAACTACAAAAAGTTTAATGACTACTCTCGCGTACAAGAAATAACGGCAATTGCTATAAATGTAGAGCCCGTTACAAGGCAAATTTTATGCCCTATGGGCCACTTTATCTTTACCCGAGCACCATTTAAGATATTATGATTTTCAACAAGAAAAAGGATATCCTAAGATGAGCTAGATCACAGAGGCCTAGTTCAGGTTAGGAGGACACGGGAGGTTTCGAAATTTACTAGTGACGGAGCACGGGTAAATATTAACTCCAGGGGTCTATGGTGGTATTAAACTGAGTTTGTACAGTGTTCTCAACTTAGCTACAGTCGATAATTTCCTAAAATCTATTATTCATGAACATGATGCCATACATAGCTTGAGTGTAAGGAATTATGACATATTAGGATTTTTTGTACAATGGTTAGGCAAATAGCTACGCACATCGTTTAACAGTTAAACTACGGTACAGGCAATGGAGATTCAATGCCAAGCCTGACAAAATGTTTCCTTTATTATTAATTATATAATCCACAATACTCATAATCATTCATATAAAAACATGACATATATAAGAGCGAATTGGATCATCAGCTGATCGGCCACAGCCGGGTGGAAGATGTAAACACTCTCCTGTTCTATTATAAGAAATAATTTTAATAATATAACTATTTCAACTTACTTGGCAAAATACAAGGATCCGGAATTCTTCAACAGGCTCTTCGCTCCACTCACGACATTGGAGGAAACGACCTTTTTCCCGATAGTGCCTAAATCGCAGCCATCTTTCTTGTTTTGGAGAGCTGCAGATGATGTAAATCCACAGAGGTCTGAATCTACATAGATGCCTAGATGGCGTTTTCTTCTACTCGATACGTAACTCGGCCGCCATCTTTGATTTCTGTTGAATTACGAAATAAATATATTTTTCAACAGTTTTTGAACAGATAAAAGGGTCTGTACATATGTTGGTATACTATTTGACTTGGGGTTTTGAGTAGATGGGTATATTTATCGATTATTTGAATCTTCTCCTTCATTTATGTAAGTCTATCTAAATTCATATCAGGGTATATACATTTTCAAAATGACACACACAAACATCATATATATATATATATATATATATATATATATATATATATATATATATATATATATATATATATATATATATGAATATATATATATGAATATATATATATATATATATATATATATATATATATATATATATATATATATATATATATATACATATATATATATACTGTATATATACATATATATATACATATATATATATATATATATATATATATATATATATATATATATATATATATAAACTATTTACAACTCAAAGAGCTATGGAAAGAATATTGATGGGACTAACACTGAGGAGAGAGAGAGAGAGAGAGAGAGAGAGAGAGAGAGAGAGAGAGAGAGAGAGGAGAGAGAGAGAGAGAGAGAGAGAGAGAGAGAGAGAAGCAACATGGATACGAGAGCAAACTAAAGTAGAGGATATTGTAACATGTAAGAAAAGAAATGGACATGGGCAGGACATAAGGAAAATGACAGATAATAGATAGATATTAAGAATAAAAGAGTGGGTCGCTAGAGATTGCAAAAGAAGCAGGGGATTGAAGGGAAGACGATGGATTGAAGAGCTAAGAAGACTTGCAGGTATAGACTGCATAAAAAGACCATAAACAAACGAGAACGGAAGAACGTGTCCGAGGCCTTTTTACTGCAGTGAATTAGCTACGGCTGATGATGATAATATATATATATATATATATATATATATATATATATATATATATATATATATATATATATATATATATATATATATATTTATATATATATATATATATATATATATATATATATATATATGTATATATATGTATATATATACATATATATATATATATATAAATATATATATATATATATATATATATATATATATATATATATATATATATATATATACATTAATCCTTCCTATTATAATTTAAATATTTTCTCTAAAAAGAATACCAAATTAAAATCGGGACTTATAGCATTCCCCTTTTCCAACTAGGGTTGTAGCTTAGCAAGTAATAATAATAATAATAATAATAATAATAATAATAATGATGATGATGATGATGATGATGATGATGATGATGATAATAATAATAACAATAATAATAATAATAATAATATTAATATTAAAATGTGGTTCTATAAACACCAGGTTGCAAACACAGTATTATTATTATTATTATTATTATTATTATTATTATTATTATTATTACTAGCCAAGCTACAACCCTAGTTGGAAAAGCAAGATGCTATAAGCCCAAGGGCTCCAACAGGGAAAAATAGCCCATTGAGGAAAGGAAATAAGGAAATAAATAAATGATGAGAATAAATTAATAATATATCATTCTAAAAAGTGTTTGGTGAAATCTTCAAAAATGATCGTGATCATGGAAAAATAATTATACATAATTCATCTTTCTACCATGGCACTTCCTGTTTAAAGACTTTACCTACCATTGTTCTCTAGTCTTGGGTAGTGCCATAACCTCTGTAACATGGTCTTCCACTATCTTGGGTTAGAGTTCTCTTGATTGAGGGTACACTCAGTCACGCTGTTGTATCTTATTTCTCTTCATATTTTTTTTTCAAAGTTTTTATATTTTATATATATGAAAGATCTATTTTAATGTTATTAGTGTTCTTGAAATATTTTATTTTCATTGTTCATTACTTCTCTTGTGGTTTATTCTTTTATTTCCTTATTTCCTTTCCTCACTGGGCTATTTTCCCTGTTGGAGCCCTTTGCCTTAGAGCATCTTGCTTTTCTATCTAGGGTTGTGGCTTAGCTTGCAATAATAATAATAATAACAATAATAATAATAATAATAATAATAATAACAACAACAACAACAACAACAACAACAACAACAATAATAATAATAATAATAATAATAATAAAATTGGTTAAAGGCAACTCATGAATGGCAGAGGCAAGAGGACAGTGACATTGCCCTGGCAAGCAGGACAATGCCCTAGAGCCCGATCATATATACATATGATCAGCGCCCAAGCCTCCTCTCCACCCAAGCTAGGACCAGGGAGGGCCAGGCAATGGCTGCTGATGAATCAGCAGAAAGACCTATAGGCTCCCCCAAAAACCCCATCCTTAGCTCACAAGGATGGTGAGGTTGCAGACACTAAAGGAAATTAACGAGTTTGAGCGGGATTCGAATCTCAGTCTGGCAATCACCAGGCAGAGGACGTTACCAATATGCCACATCATAATTCATAGCTCTCATTAAATTTAAAGCAGTGATTATTATCAATTGAATTAGAAATATGTTTTTGACAGTTAATCAGTTTACCAAATCTAAAATATATTGCAACATGCAAAAATAATTATGCAATGCTAATTTATGTCTACAATATACAGTAACAAATATAATCATTTGACGTAAAAAAACAATAAATTTTCTTAGCATTATTACTACTTAAGCTATAACCCAAATTGGAAAAGCATGATGCTATAAGCCTAAGGGCTCCAACAGGGAAAATAGCCCAGTGAGCAAAGGAAATAAGAAAATATAGAATAGTGTTCCTGAGTGTACCCCTAAGCAAGAGAACTCTAACCCAAGACAGCGGAAAACGATGATACAGAGGCTATGATACTACCCAAGACTAGAGAACAATGGTTTGATTATGGAGTGTCCTTCTCCTAGAAGAGCTGCTTACCATAGCTAAAGTCTCTTCTACCCTTACCAAGAGGAAAGTGGCCACTGAAATATTACATTGCAGTAGTTAACCCCTTTGGTGAAGAAGAATTGTTCGGTAATCTCAGTGTTGTCAGGTGTATGAGGTCAGAGGAGAATCTGTAAAGAACAGGCCAGACTATTCGGTGTCTGTGTGGGAAAAGGGAAAGTGAACCGTAACCAGAGAGAAGGATCCAATGTAGTACTGTCTGACCAGTCAAAGGACTCCATAACTCTTTAGCGGTAGTAGTCAACGCCTGGCTAGAGAGCAATGGTTTGATTATGGAGTGTCCTTCTCGTAGGAGAGCTGCTTACCAAAGCTAAAGAGTCTCTTTTGCCCTTACCAAGAGGAAAGTGGCCACTGAACAATTACAGTGCAGTGGTTAACCCCTTGAGTGAGGAAGAATTTGCAATGTTGCACTAATTGCAACACGGTATTATCTCAGATAAACATTTATTGAAACTTAAGCAAGCAGGTTTTATATTTTGTGTAGCACAATTACATATCACTTGAGAAAACTGAATTAGGAAGTTATATATTCCCAATTAAGAAGAAACTGAAGTGTTTTGATAAAGTGGATATGACAATAAACAGTAGCCATGCAGATATGCAAATATTTAAGAATGTATACGATAGACTGATTTTTAGGTCCTGTAGAGAGTAGGGTTCCCCTACGTGATAGAATCAGAAAAGCAGTCCTTAGTGTAAAATAAATAAAAAGTCTCCCATAAAATAAATTACGTTTTCTGTGGTCATATTGTAAGGATTCGTTTTCCGTTGCATGCATTTGCAAAGGTCCCGTTTTCTATTAATCTCGACAGGGACGTAGGCTTATGGAATCAAGACGAAATTATTATTATTATTATTATTATTATTATTATTATTATTATTATTATTATTATTATTATTATTATTATTATTATTATTATTAAAGCTATAACCCTAGCTGGAAAAGCTGGATACTATAAGCCCAAGGGCTCCAACATGGAAAATAGCAGTGAGGGAAAAAAATAAAGAATTAAATAAACAATTAGAGATAATGAACAATCAAATTAATATATCTTAAGAACAGCAACAACATTAAATTAGATTTTTCATATATAAACTATAAAAACCTATAACAACAATCATACTTTATATATGAAAGATTTATTTTAATGTTGTTAGTTCTGAGAATATTTTATTTTAATTGTTCATTACTTCTCTTGTAGATATTATTTATTTTCTTTATTTTCTTTCCTCATTGGGCTATTTTTCCATGTTGGAGCCCTTGGGCTTATAGCATAAAATGCTTTTCCAACTAGGGTTGTAGCTTAGTTAATAATAATAATAATAATAATAATAATAATAATAATAATAACTCATTAAATTTAAATAGGCCTATACCCCCAAAGCGCTCAGCTTACCTACATATAGCCTATCATATTCAAAACCAAATTATGAAAATCATCATAAATTGATATTCTTGTAGTAGTCTATTGGTAACGTCCCTTCCTAGCGATCTACTGGACTGGGGTTCGAGACCCTTCCTGGCGATCGACTGGACTGGGGTTCGAGACCCTTCCTGGCGATCGACTGGACTGGGGTTCGAGACCCTTCCTGGCGATCGACTGGACTGGGGTTCGAGACCCTTCCTGGCGATCGACTGGACTGGGGTTCGAGACCCTTCCTGGCGATCGACTGGACTGGGGTTCGAGACCCTTCCTGGCGATCGACTGGACTGGGGTTCGAGACCCT
>NC_090759.1:79159918-79167418 GCF_036898095.1 Palaemon carinicauda | reverse complement strand
TCGATGTTCGCTAAGCTTTTCTTAGTAAAGGTCGATGTTCGCTAAGCTTTTCTTAGTAAAGGTCGATGTTCGCTAAGCTTTTCTTAGTAAAGGTCGATGTTCGCTAAGCTTTTCTTAGTAAAGTCAACATTCGCTAAGCTTTTCTCAGTAAAGGTCGATGTTTGCTAACCCTTTCTTAGTAAAGGTCGATGTTCTCTAAGTTTTTCTTAGTAAAGGTCGATGTTCGCTAACCCTTTCTTAGTAAAGGTTGATGTTCTCTAAGTTTTTCTTAGTAAAGGTCGACGTTCGCTAGGCTTTTCTTAGTAAAGGTCGATGTTCTCTAAGCTTTTCTTAGTAAAGGTCGACGTTCGCTAGGCTTTTCTTAGTAAAGGTCGATGTTCGCTAAGCTTTTCTCAGTAAAGGTCGGTGTTCTCTAAGCTTTTCTTAGTAAAGGTCGATGTTCGCTAAGCTTTTCTCAGTAAAGGTCGGTGTTCGCTAAGCTTTTCTTAGTAAAGGTTGATGTTCGCTAAGCTTTTCTTAGTAAAGGTCGACGTTCGCTAAGCTTTTCTTAGTAAAAGTCGACGTTCGCTAAGCTTTTCTTAGTAAAGGTCGAAATTCAATAAGCTTTTCTTAATGTAAGGTTGATGTTTGCTAAGCTTTTCTTAGTAAAGGTCGATGTTCGCTAAGCTTTTCTTAGTAAAGGTCGATGTTCGCTAAGCCCTTTCTTAGTAAAGGTCTATGTTCGTTAAGCCTTTCTTGGTAAAGGTCGATGTTCATTAAGCCTTTCTTAGTAAAGGTCGATGTTCATTAAGCTTTTCTTAGTAAAGGTCGATGTTCATTAAGCCTTTCTTAGTAAAGGTCGATGTTCATTAAGCTTTTCTTAGTAAAGGACGATGTTCATTAAGCCTTTCTTAGTAAAGGTCGATGTTCGCTAAGCTTTTCTTAGTAAAGGTCGATGTTCATTAAGCCTTTCTTAGTAAAGGTCGATGTTCGCTAAGCTTTTCTTAGTAAAGGTCTATGTTCGCTAAGCCTTTCTTAGTAAAGGTCTATGTTCGCTAAGCTTTTCTTAATAAAGGTCGATGTTCATTAAGCTTTTCTTAGTAAAGGTCGATGTTCGCTAAGCTTTTCTTAGTAAAGGTTGATGTTTGTTAAGCCTTTCTTGGTAAAGGTCGATGTTCATTAAGCTTTTCTTAGTAAAGGACGATGTTCATTAAGCCTTTCTTAGTAAAGGTCGATGTTCGCTAAGCTTTTCTTAGTAAAGGTCTATGTTCGCTAAGCCTTTCTTAGTAAAGGTCTATGTTCGCTAAGCTTTTCTTAATAAAGGTCGATGTTCATTAAGCTTTTCTTAGTAAGGTCGATGTTCGCTAAGCTTTTCTTAGTAAAGGTTGATGTTCGTTAAGCCTTTCTTGGTAAAGGTCGATGTTCATCAAGCTTTTCTTAGTAAAGGACGATGTTCATTAAGCCTTTCTTAGTAAAGGTCGATGTTCGCTAAGCTTTTCTTAGTAAAGGTCTATGTTCGCTAAGGGCTTTTCTTAGTAAAGGTCGATGTTCGCTAAGCTTTTCTTAGTAAAGGACGATGTTCATTAAGCCTTTCTTAGTAAAGGTCTATGTTCGTTAAGCCTTTCTTGGTAAAGGTCGATGTTCATTAAGCTTTTCTTAGTAAAGGTCGATGTTCATTAAGCCTTTCTTAGAAAAGGTCGATGTTCATTAAGCTTTTCTTAGTAAAGGTCGATGTTCATTAAGCTTTTCTTAGTAAAGGTCGATGTTCATTAAGCTTTTCTTAGTAAAGGTTGATGTTCGTTAAGCCTTTCTTGGTAAAGGTCGATGTTCATTAAGCTTTTCTTAGTAAAGGTCGATGTTCATTAAGCTTTTCTTAGTAAAGGTCGATGTTCATTAAGCTTTTCTTAGTAAAGGTCGATGTTCATTAAGCTTTTCTTAGTAAAGGTCGATGTTCGCTAAGCTTTTCTTAATAAAGGTCGATGTTCATTAAGCTTTTCTTAATGTAAGGTTGATGTTCGCTAAGCTTTTCTTAGTAAAGGTCGATGTTCGCTAAGCTTTTCTTAGTAAAGGCCGATGTTCGCTAAGCTTTTCTTAGTAAAGGTCGATGTTCGCTAAGCTTTTCTTAGTAAAGGTTGATGTTCTCTAAGCCTTTCTTAGTAAAGGTCGATGTTCGTTAAGCTTTTCTTTGGAGAGGTCGATGTTCGCTAAGCTTTTCTTAGTAAAGGTTGATGTTCGCTAAGCTTTTCTTAGTAAAGGTCGATGTTCGCTAAGCTTTTCTCAGTAAAGGTTGATGTTCTCTAAGCTTTTCTTAGTAAAGGTCGATGTTCGCTAAGCTTTTCTTAGTAAAGGTCGATGTTCGCTAAGCTTTTCTTAGTAAAAGTCAATGTTCGATAAGCTTTTCTTAGTAAAGGTCGATGTTCGCTAAGCTTTTCTTAGTAAAGGTCGATGTTCGCTAAGCTTTTCTTAGTAAAAGTCAATGTTCGTTAAAGTTTTCTTAGTAAAGGCCGATGTTCGCTAAGCTTTTCTTAGTAAAGGTCGGTGTTCGCTAAGCCTTTCTTAGTAAAGGCTGATGTTTGCTAAGCTTTTCTTAGTAAAGGTCGACGTTCGCTAAGCTTTTCTCTGTAAAAGTCAACATTCGCTAAGCTTTTCTCAGTAAAGTTCGATGTTCGCTAAGCTTTTCTTAGTCAAGGTCGATATTCGCTAAGCTTTTCTTCGTAAACATAGACATATGCTGAGCTTGTCTCAACTCTATTGACAAAGTTCAACTTGAATTGGACACTGCAATGGGGTACAAGTAATAAGAATAGCTTACCTTGCAGAAATATTCATATACAATGCATGTAATATCAATGGCAATAATATTACCTTTATCTACGTGGTGGCAATGCGAATAATATTACCTGGTATGGCTAAGGAAGGTTAATGTATACCTTTCACTGGACAGAATTATTAATATTTTTACATATATACTTGCATCATTCTTATCTTTGAGATGACTATTTTCCATTATTATTATTATTATTACTAGCCAAGCTACAACCCTAGCTGGAAAAGCAAGAAGCTATGAGCCCAAGGGCTCCAACAGGGAAAAATAGCCCAGTAAGGAAAGGAAATAAGGAAATAAATAAATGTTGAGAATAAATTAACAACAAGATAAGTATACTTAAATTTTCATACTTACACTTGATAACATCTATATATTACTTACAAGTAAACATTGCAAATGTTTTGTTTACCTTCATTTATTATTACCATTATTACCTCCGCCAACTAGATTGGAAGGAGGTTGTGTTTCACCCCTGTTTGTGTGTGTGCTTGTTTGTGAACAGCTTCACGGCCACAATTTTAATCGTAGAGTAAAAAAAAAAATTGCAGGGATTAACTGTTAGGCAAAAAGCTGGAAATGATTAAATTTTGGAAGGTCAAGGTCAAAGGTTAAGGTCACGGTCAAGCAAAATGTCCAATTCACGCAATCAGCCATAAGTTTGAACATCGTTGTCACAGAGGCTTCAAACTTGGTTCATATCTGTGTATGAAAATCCACGCCAATTAATATATATTAAGGGCAAAGGTCAATGGCATTCAGAAATGAATTTTTGTCATGCTTCTCATATAAATAGCATCCAGAAATAACCATTCTTGTCATGCTTCTCATATAAATAGCATCCAGAAATTAAATTTTTATCATGCTTCTCAAATAAATAGATAAATAGCATACATTAATAACAATTTGGTCATGTTTTCTCATATTAATGACACCTTTATTTAATTTTTTGTCATGCTTCTCATATCAGTACTATCCATAAATAACAATTTTGTCATGTTTCTCATGTAAATTAAATTTTTGTCATGATTCTCATATAAATAGCATGCAGAAATGACACCTTTTGTCGTGCTTCTCATGTGAATGGCATCCAGAAATAACAATTTAGTCATGTTTCTCATATAAATTAAATTTTTGTCATGCTTCTCATATGAATACCATCCATAAATAACAATTTAGTCATGTTTCTCATATAAATTATATTTTTTATCATGATTCTCATATAAATAGCATCCAGAAATGACACTTTTTGTCATGCTTCTCATATAAATGGCAGCTATTAAATACATTTTTGTCATGCTTCTCATATAAATACCATCCATAAATGAAAATTTAGTCATGTTTCTCATACAAATCACATCTCTGTCATGCTTCTCATATAAATAGCGCCCATAAATAACAATTTAGTCATGTTTCTCATACAAATCAAATTTTTGTCATGCTTCTCATATAAATGGCATCCATAAATGAAAATTTAGTCATGTTTCTCAAATAAATTACATTTTTGGCACGATTCTCATATAAATAGCATCCAGAAATGACAATTTAGTCATGCTTCTGAAATGAATTATATTTTTTGTCGTGGTTCTCATACAAATACCATCCATAAATGACAATTTAGTCATGTGTCTCAAATAAATAAATTTTTTGTCATGCTTCTCATATAAATAGCACCCATATATATCACTTCAGTCATGTTTCTAGCAAAAGTAAATACCCTAATTCCCCCTTCCCAACATCAAAACACATCATCTCCATCAAATCATGACCATTGTTGATCCTATGTCAAAATAATGATGTTGCAAACCCCCATTGCTCTTTGGCAAGCTCAACCTGCAAAAGCGAAAGTCCTCGCTGCGCTTCAAGCAGGGTTATTGCAAGAATGATTTGTGCAATAATAGGGACAGGATTAGGTTATCAATGTCTCATTAGCATAACTCCCACGTCGTGGGAGATGTGGCTTACTGTGGGAAGTCTTTTAAAAAGGAAATTTCTATGAATTGTGGGAGCTGTGGCTCACTGTGGGAAGTGTATTAAAAGCAAATATTTATAATATATAACCTTGCTTTCTTTGACATACAAGCACACTTTCCTTTTCGTTTTTTTTTTTTTTTTTTTTTTTTTTTTTGAGAGAGAGAGAGAGAGAGAGAGAGAGAGGAGAGAGAGAGAGAGAGAGAGAGAGAGAGAGAGAGAGAGAGAGAGAGAGAGATTTTTTTAGGGATTTGATTAATCTATATAATTATCGAAATTATATTTATGTATTAAATAATTTTGTCCATTTGTATATTTTAGTAGTTATGCATCTATTATTATTTTTGAGAGATGATGACTATTCGTATATGATAAAACTATTATTATTATCATCATTACTATCTAAGCTACAATCCTAGTTGGAAAAGCAGGATGCTATAAGCCCAAGGGCTCCAACAGTGAAAAATAACCCAGTCAGGAAAAGAAATAAGGAAATAACCTATAAATGAGAAGGTATAGAAAATATTAAATATCTTAAATTCAGTTACAACATTAAAATATATCTGTCATATATAAACTAAAAAAGACTTATGTCAGCCTGTTCAACATAAAAATATTCGCTGCAAGTTTGAACTTCTGAAGTTCTAGCGATTCAACTACCTGATTAGGAAGATCATTCCACAACTTGGTCATAGCTGGAATAAAACTTCCAGAATACTGTTTAGTATTGAGCCTTATGATGGAGAAAGCGCTGACTATTAGAATTAACTACATGCCTAGTATTACGAACAGGCTGGAACTGTCCGGGAAGATCTGAATGCAAAGGATGGTCAGAATTATGAAAAATCTTATGCAACATGCATAATGAACTAATTGAACGACGGTGCCAGAGATTAATATCTAGATCAGGAATAAGAAATTTAATAGACCGTAAGTTCCTGTCCAACAAATCAAGATGAGAATCAGCAGCTGAAGACCAGATAGGAGAACAATACTCCCTGATTATTATTATTATTATTATTATTATTATTATTATTATTATTATTATTATTAAATGCTAAGCTACAACCCTAGTTGGAAAAGCATGATGCTATAAGCCCAGGGGCCCCAACAGGGAAAATAGCCCAGTGAGGATAGGAAACAAGGAAAAAAAATATATTAAGAATAGTAACAACATCACAATAAATATTTCCTATATAAACAATAAAAACTTCAACAAAGCCAGAGGAAGAGAAATTATATAGAATAGTGTGCCCGAGTGTACCCTCAAGCAAGAGAACTCTAACCCCAGACAGAGGAAGACCATGGTACAGAGGCTATAGCATTACCCAAGACAATGGTTTGGTTAGGAAGATCATCCCAAAATCTGGTCACAGCTGGAATAAAACTTTCTAGAATACGGTGTGGCGTTTATTAATACGATGGAGAAAGTAAGACCTTTATTGACTTACGTCTGTTTACAGAGATATTTACCATTTTTGTGGTGCTATTGCTGTTTATGTTTATTACCTCCGCCAACGAAGTTGGAAGGAGGTTATGTTTTACCCCTTGTTTGTGTGTTTGTTTGTGGGCACCTTCCTAGCCACAATTTCAATCGCAGAGTAATGACACTTGGAGGGATTAACTGTCATGTAGAAAACTAGATATTACTAAATTTTGGAAGGTCAAGGTCAAAGGTCAAGGTCAAGGTCAACCAAAATGTCCAATTCACTTAATCAACCATACGTTTGGACACCGTTGTCACAGAGACTTCAAACTTGGTTCATATTTGAGTGTATGAAAATCCACGCCAATTAATACATGTTAAGGTCAAAGATCTAGGTCGAGCAAAATGTTGAGAAATAAGCTGTCGCGGCGGAGGTCTGAAATCTACTGAATGCCCTTCAGTAATTTCATTTATAAGTAAGGTCTAATATCAATGCCATGAAAAACTTTATTGCCACCTAACAAAGGACGAGTTTTTAACCTGATCATTCACAAGCGATCACAATTAAAAACATTGTATATAACCAATAATAATGAAAAAAAAAAAAAAAAAATTTATTAACGTTCATGGAAAATTAATCTTAATTTAAAAGGTCTTTGAATATTTTCGCATGTGCCATTTTTTTTTTAATTATAGTTTACGAAAAATTAATCTCAATGAAAATGTCTCTTGACTATTTTTGCAACGTGCCAAAAATAAGGCTTTTTATTACTTTAATTGATCAGTGGCCACTTTCCTCTTGGTAAGGGTAGAAGAGACTCTCTTTGTATGGTAAACAGCTCTTCTAGGAGAACACTCCATAATCAAACCCTTGTTCTCCAGTCTTTGGTAGTGCCATAGCCTCTGTACCATCGTCTTCCGCTGTCTTGGGTTAGAGTTCTCTTGCTTGAGGGTGCACTCGGGCAAACTATTCTATCTTATTTCTCTTCCTCTTATTTTTTTCAAGTTTTTGTACTTTATGTAGGAGATATTTATTCTAGCGTTGTCACGCTTCAAAAAATATCTTTTTTTCCTTTTTTCCTTTTTTCACTGGGGCTATTTTCCTGTTGGAGCCCCTGGGCTTATAACATCCTGTTTTATCAACTAGGGTTGTAGCTTAGAAAGTAATACTAATAATAATAATAATAATAATAATAATAATAATAATAATAACAACAACACAATAATAATAATAATAATAATTAATAATAATATAATAGTAATAATAATAACAATAATAATAATAATAATAATAATAATA
>NC_090759.1:79154071-79156918 GCF_036898095.1 Palaemon carinicauda | reverse complement strand
AGCTATCAAGAAAAAAAACATAAAATCACATTGTAACAATTTTTTTTTAAAGTTTGAAGCAACATTAACAATAACATATAATGAGATTATCAAGCAAAAACAGCTAAGACAAATACAACGCAACATCGAACTGGCAAATTTAAATAACAACAACAATAACAACGACAACAATAACAACAACATATATGAGCGACCACCGAGATTACGAGGAAATGGTCCCCTTAATTTTCATAACCTGTCGAGGACAGGTAGGGCTCCATCTGGAGCTTCTTTTATATTGGAGTCCAAAACAAGATAAATGTACACCTTTTCTCCCTTAACTAACCCCCTCTCCCTATCCTTTCCTCCCCTCCTACTTCTACACCTACCTCCCAATCCCTCCATATCTATTAGAGGTGAGAGGAGGAGGCCCCGATAACAGGAACACGTAAAGGAGACCCCGATAAGAGGCTCACGTTGAAGGTTGACTTCGGAGTGTTTGTTGTCTTCAGGGATTCAAAATGTGGAATGTTATGTTAGGTTACGGGTTCGGACGCTGGGTTGTTTAATTAACAGGTGTCCCAACGTCGTAGGTCATTAGAGCTTCTAAAAATTCTGATCATTCTGATACGAGACGTAACATTCCTATGGTTGTTATCATTACTATTACTAGCTATGCTACAACCCTAGTTGGAAAAGCAGAATACTTCTTGCCCAAGGGCTCAGACTGGGAAAAACAGCCCAGTGAGAAAAGAAAATAGGGATGTAAGTAAACTACATGAGAAGTAATTAATAATATAAAATATTATAAGATCAGTAACAACGTTAAAATTGATTTGTCTTAAACTATGAAGAGAGATTTACGTCAGCCTGTTCAACATAAATAAATTGTTTTTTCTCATTATAAAAAAGTTATGTTCTTTATTCATCTATATAAATAAGAAAAAGACCCTTCATCTTTACTATCTACCATGGGAAGGTCCTCTGTTTGTAAGGAACAAATAGTGATTACTGCCTAATTTCTCTTCATGTTTTACACTACCTCTTTGTCCTTCAACAAAACCGTGGACAAGATGGTCTGAGCAACCAGCTCCTTTTTTCTTCAACCGGTTCCTTTTTGTCTTCAAGGCTCCACTCATTCTCAATTCTTCTGAGGAAAAAGGACTAGGTTTAAAAAGGGAGAGGAAATGCCATGCATAAAAAGGGACATGTTTAAGTAGGATTTGATCTTGAATTCACCTTTCCCATAGGGGCGTACCCCGTCTGATGGCCCAAAGCCCTGCTTGGTATTCCCGGCCAGAGCTTCTTCCAGAAGTTTGATGATACTGTATTCCTAGAGTGGACCATCGGTTGAACCCAAAGAGGACCCTTTCCGAAGTCACTTTCAATGTGACCTCAGGAGATTTTTTTTATGGACATTTTACACTCTCTGCATTGTTGTTGTTGTTGTTGTTGTTGTTGTTGTTGTAGATTACTTAGTATTAAAGCTCTTGGACTCATATCCATAGCCCCTAATTAGCTGCATTATTTAAAGGCCGCTCACGAATAGCAAAGGCAAGGGACAATGACAGTCCCATAGCAGGACAATGACCTAGAGACTGACCATATATCCATATAATCAGTACCCAACTACCCTCTCCACCCAACTAGAACCAGGAAGGGCCAGGCAATGGCTACTGATGACTCGGTAGGTAGATTTATAGGCTCCCCTAAACCATCCCCCCATCCTTAACTCACAAGGATGGTGAGGTTGCAGACAACAGAAGAAACTATCGAGTTTGAGCCTGACTCGATCTCCAGTCCAACAGAACGCCAGGCAGGGATGTTTCCAATAGGCCACCACAACCTCGTGATGCGAACAGCTAGAATTCTAGTTAGATGAAAGCACGGATTTTTGAAACATCACCTTGAAAGAATGGATAGAATGTAGTTTAAAAAACAATTATAATATTTGTAAGAATTACTGACTGCTGAGCCCCATATGACATGGTCGGTGCTTTTAACTTCTCAAATGAGAAGTGCTCCTCAAAAGGAGAGATCATAACAATAGTGGAGGTATGTAGGAAGCTGACGAATTCCAGAATTCAAAATGTAAGGGTCCAAGTGATTGACTCTGGATTTTGTTAATACATGCTGAGACGAGAAGAAATTTAATTAATGGGTCTGTATGACAAAGCAGTTCGTGGTATCGATGTTATGAAAAAAAAATGTATATAATAAGAATATCAGGGAACCGCAAATCTCCGTCAAGGTTGAGCAATCTTTTATTAGATGCATTCTCCAAATTAAGACCTCCTTCAAATCTAATCATCTGTTGCAATTGAAGAGGACCACATTTTGTCAAAATGGTGCAAAAAAAAAAAAAAACTGTGAAATACTGCTAAACAATCAAATTTACCTAAAATTACTGAAGATAAATATTATGACAAAACATAGATAAGTTTATCAATCTTAAAAACTAGAACTAGTTGGGAAGAACTTCAAGGTGGACCTCGAAGGGTGAAGCGTGTCTCAGTCTCTCTCCTATGGGCCCAGGGGATGGGGGAGTGACTGAGACATGGTTCCATAAAAGATTGACAGGTCGATCTGATGTCTCAAGAAAAGCAGCTAGCGACAGAAAGGCAGCAAATGATGGAAAAGCAGCAGGCGATGGATAAGCAGCAAGTTATGGAAAAGAAGCAAGTTAAAAGCACCCAGCTATGGAAAAGCAGCAGGTAATGGGAAGCAGCAATACTTGGAAAACAGAAAGTGACAGAAAATCAGCAGGTGATGGAAAAGCAGCAAGCAATGGAAAAGCAGCAAGTGATGGAAAAGCAGCAGGTTGATAGAAAAGCAGCAGGGTGATGGAAAAGCAGCAAGTGACGGGAA
>NC_090759.1:79121571-79144071 GCF_036898095.1 Palaemon carinicauda | reverse complement strand
TTAAGTCTGTTCATGAGCATAGCAAGTGTAAAGTTTATGTTAGTGGAGTCCTAACAAATAAATTTCCCGTGAACAGCGGAGTACTCCAAGGGAATATATTGTCACCTATGTTGTTTATCCTCCTCATGGATTTTGTAATGCATAGAACAGTTGGGGATGGTGGAGAAGGATTGGACTGGATTGCTCACATGAAATTAGCTGATCTAGAGTATGCTAATAATGCTGTCCTTATTAGCAAAACACCACAGGATTTGCAAAGTTTGCTCACCCCAATGCATGAAATATCACATGAGGTTGAGCTCAAGATAAATAGAAGAAAAACAGAGATGATGAGAATGGAATATGCAATGGGAGATGAAATATCATTGGAAGGAGAAAGGATTAATGAGGTAGAATCATTTAAATATTTAGGACCTATGATCTCCAGTACAAGGTCTTTAGAATTAGAATTTATTGTAAGAATGAAAAAAGCAAATCAGACAGTGGCTAGGTTAAGTAAAATTGGAAATCAAATTTCGTGAAATTACGCATAAAAATCAGGCTTTATATCAGTTTAGTGAGATTGTTGTTACTGTATGGAAATAAATCATGGTATGACAATGAAACAATCCCCAATAGATTTTGTAGATTTGAGAACAAAGCCCACAGAAGGATATTGGGAGTTAAATGGCATGACGGGATTAGAAATGAAACCAAAAGAGAGATTACTCGAGTGCCATATGTGGATGAAATCATGATGAGGGGTAGATGGAGATGGTTTGGACATGTTCTTCGCCCTCCACAAGAGAGATTAGTTCACCAAACATTTAACCGGGCTCCACAAGGCACTAAAAGAGTTGGAAGACCCAGGCCTACACGGCTGAGGACTATAAAGTGTGAAGTAGAAGATGAATGGAGAAGTATTGCATTAAAAGCTCAAGATGAGAAGACTAGCGAAATCTAACTGAGGCTCTTTGCCTCAATAGGCGTAAGAGATGATATATATATATATATATATATATATATATATATATATATATATATATATATATATATATATATATATATATATATATATATATTCTCACATGTCAGAAAAAGAAATGGACATGGTTAGGACATATAATGAGAATGACAGACAATAGATGGACATTAAGAATAACAGAATGCGTCCCTAAAGATTTCAAAAGAAGCAGAGGAAGAGAGAGAAGACGATGGATTGACGAACTAAGAAAATTTGCGGGTGTAGACTGGCTTAGAAAGTCCATAAACAGATGGGAGTGGAAGGACATGTCTGAGGCCTTTGTCCCGCAGTGGACTGGCAACGGCTGATGATGATGATGAAGACAGAGATATAAAACTAGTTATTTTCCATTTAAAAAATTTACCAAAATAGTAATGTTATATTAATCCAATTCTGAGGTTTCTAGGCGTAGGTAGGCCTAGTTCAATATACTTAAATTTAATTTTGAAATGGTTTAAAAGTCTATAAATGAGTGTTAATGTATAATCTCAGAAATTAGAGTTTCAATAATAATAATAATAATAATTCTAATTTCACGATAATACTTAAAACCTATTATATAAAAAATAACAAATGCGAAAAAATTATTAGAAGCAGCTTAGCTTCCAATAATAATAATAATAATAATAATAATAATAATAAAAATTACACTCATTTTATTAAACGTTTTAAACAACCACTTGCTTCCCTAACGGACACTATCCAAAAACTACTTTGAGTATTTCGGCAATTTTCCGGCTACACTTAGCCCCCCCCCCCCCCCCCCCCCCCCGCCCAACAAGTGTAGTCGAAAAGGTGGTAAACAAGAAATTACTTTACACTTTACAGTTCTAAGTAACACGTAAGTTGTAAGTGAGACCGTGGATATTACGAAGATAAAGTAAGTTAAATAAGTTTGTGATTTTAAAGTTTTTATGTTTTTATTTAGTGTTCTGTGATAATGGTTTGAGTTTCGTGTTAGTACTAATGTGGTTTTGTGATTTTCGTGAGATATTTTAATTATTAGTTTATTATATATTTAGTATGTTTATAATGTGTATTTTGTCAACTTGGATAAGGTATATCCATGGTGTATTTAAACAATCCTTGGATTATTAAATGTTCATTTCATCCTTCCTATTTATTTATGTCTAGGAAAGGGAACATCATTATCCATGTCTTTAATAATATTCATCTTGTCAAAATATAACAATTTGCCACAATTTGCCTTTTAAAAGAGTTGGAAATTCTTAAGACTTAATATCGGCTGGTGTATTGAGATTTAAAAATCTATAGGCCTAGTCCTATCATGTCTATAATCATTAGAATTAGGGTAGGCCTATAATATTCATAATGACCACGCAAGGCTTAAAATCACTTGGTGTAGGTGTAATTGTTAAGTGTTGTTTACACAATCCTCTGTAAGAAAAAGTTATATAAAAATTAGAACTTAAATGGGTCTAATATATAAAAAACTAACAATAATCACATAAGGCTTAAGATCTCTTTAGATGTAATTGTTAAATGTTAGTTACCCAATCGTGTAAAAAAAATTTTTTTTATTTAAAGTTAGAACTTTAATAGGTCTAATCAATTAAAAATTAACGCTTAATTGAGATAACATTTAATCACGTTAAGCTTAAAATCACTTTAGATGTTATTGTTAAATGTTAGTTACCCAATCGTGTCAAAAAAAAAAAAGTTTTATTCAAAATTAGAACTTTAATAGGTCTAATCTATAAACAATCAACATCGTGCAATTGTGATAACATTAGAAATAGCGAAAATCCCTCCATGAATAATCCTTTCTTTACATCATACTAATGCGATAAGTATTTAACCTTGATACCCTATTGGGAAACCAGAATAAAAAATAAATAATAATTCCAGTCATGAAAACCAGAAGTTGGCAACTGCTTGGTTCCAGCAGCTATATAGCAGAACAGGTCCTTTCGATGTTCATTCTCTTCAGTTCCTCAGTCTTGTTCTGGTGTTCATATCTTTTTATAAGTCTTTGACTTGCTTTGTATTATCTCGAAGTGAGTATTTTGTGCTGTTTTTTTATATATACTTAAATCACTGTGGGTTTTTTTCTTGCGTTAGTTCGTATATTGTGTGTATTTACATTGAACGAGGTGAGATGGTGTATTTAAGTCATTAATTTTGTTATTCTGAAAACATTTTAATTTGTTCATTACTTAGTTTATTTCTTTTCCTCGCTGGGCTATTTTACCCCTGTTTGTTCATTACTTAAACTGTTTATTTCTTTATCTCGCTGGGCTATTTTTCCCCAGTTTGTTCATTACTTATCGCTGGGCTATTTTTCCTCTGTTTGTTCATTACTTATACAGTTTATTTCTTTTCCTCGCTGGGCTATTTTCCCTTGTTTGTTCATTGCTTAGTTTTTTTCTTTTCCTCACTGGGCTATTTTTCCGCTTTTTGTTCATTACTTAGTTTATTTCTTCTCCTCACTGGGCTATTTATCCCCTTTTTTTCATTACTTAGTTTATTTCTTCTCCTCACTGGGCTATTTTCCCCCTGTTTGTTCATTACTTGTGCAGTTTATTTCTTCTCCTCACTGGGCTATTTTCCTTCTGTTGAGGCCATTTGGGCTTTTTTCATCCTACTAAACCAACTAGGGTTGTAGCTTAAGCTAATAATAATAACTGTATATTATCATCTATATAAAGGATATACTAAATTAAGGAGCTGTAAGGGAATCTTTTTAAGAGAATTCTATGGTATTTTGCTCCGGCTATATTCCCTTAAGGAATCCTCTTAATGATAGCAAAGTGAAAGTTTCTAAAGAGACTGTGGTGCTCTTTCCATAACTTTCCAAATGTCTTGGTGTTTTCGAGTTAATCTTACTGTTTATAAGATGAAAATAGTGTAATATTATTAGTTTAATTCTTAAAAACTTTTGTAGATTACTTTTAAGTTTTAGTTGTTCAATTACATATAAAATTTTTAACTTTAAACTTCTGATCAAACTATGAGTTTTCAAGTCAATCTTAAAAATAGTGTAATGGTTTTAGATCGTTAAACTTACTGCAAATTAAGGTTTTTAACCCGACTTTTGAAATTATCTAATATGATAAAATTAGACTTGTGAACTTACAAATTATCTAATGATAAAATTAGACTTGTGAACTTACAAATTATCTAATGATAAAATTAGACTTGTGAACTTACAAATTATCTAATATGATAAAATTAGACTTGTGAACTTATTAAAGTTTAGTTTTTTTTTTTTTATTTGCACTATTTTGTATACACTGTTTACTATTTTGTATACACTGTTTACCATTATTGTATACACTAATGGTATATTCTTGTGTATATATATCTATATCGGGTACACAATAGATAATCACCTAGATGGCATTGAATTTTAAGTGTTAATACTAATTACTTAATTTGTTACATACATTGCTATATCGTGACGTTAGTTATATTAATATAGGTTAAACATTTTCATAGCTTATGGGTATATTTGTTAGGCACTTATTCTTAAATTACCGTATTTCTTCAAAACAATTTTAATATTTTTTCTTTAATATTTTAAGCAAGTAGTTATTTGGAAGAGTAAAATTATAAAGTTGGCTTAGCTTTTAAAATTTAACGGGTTTAAAAACCACTTGGCAAGAATATTAAAAAACTAAGTTAAAAAAACTTAGTTTATTTAAAAATGGGTCTTAAAACCTCGTTGTGGGTCTTGTCATTATCCACAAGGTTAAAGTTTGATGTCAAACTTTGAGTATTATGGAAACAGCGGTTTCTTGAACTTAATCGTTAAGTAACAGGGACTTGTGGTTTCAAGTTTGAGGTTACTAACATCTTCAGTGAGAATCTTAGGCCGACGTTGATTACAGTGGTCAAATTTTGCAAGAATATTTTAATTTTCTTGTTTTGAAAATTCTCTTTCAATTATACAGCAATTATACATCATTGATTAGAAATTTTAGTTTTAATTTCGTTGTTTCACATAGTACAAATTACAGACAGCAAATTATATAATCATTACTAGCTAAGCTACAACGATAGTTAGAAAAAGCAGGATGCTATAAATCCAAGGGCTCCACTAGGGAAAAATAGCCCAGTGAGGAAAGAAAAAATTAAAATAAAACACTCGACAGTATGCCTGCATGATTACAAATGTTAGTCTTAACAATTTAGTTTGCTTTAGCTACTACGGATCAGACAAACATACTCTATTGGTTTAGTAAAAAGATAAAAAAAACAAAAAAAAAAACGAAAGAGGTTAGTTGTAATAAAATTATTTTCTGAATGCAGAGACAATAAAGAATGATTTGCTGGTCTATTGCATTGTGAGTTCTTAGTGTAAAATTAGTTTGTGAGTTTTTAAGTTTTGTGAATAAATTGGTTTTTAAATAATTCCTATTTCAAACAACTCTCCTGTTAATAATTTCACTATCATCACTATGAAACTTCTAGTTATTAACTGCCTTGTCAAGACTGAAAAATGCACGGACTATCTAAGTATCCTTTCTAATCTAGTTTAGTTTGGTTTGAAAGCTTTCCTATCCCATACAGCCCCACTCTCTCTCTCTCTCTCTCTCTCTCTCTCTCTCTCTCTCTCTCTCTCTCTCTCTCTCTCCAGGACCTCTTCAAGGTTAGGCTAACGCCCACTAAGCCTAGGGAATCTTCGGGCTTTCACTTCTAGGTAGAAAGACTTCTTGGGTAACTTGGCGGTTGTAAAATTTGACTAAACATTCACCACTTGAGGTTTTGAAAGTTCCAAATGAGAGAATTCGGCATTTGGCTGTTTCTTTGTGTTGCTGCTCTGCAGTTTCTCTTTATATGAAAGTCGGTCTCTCTCTCTCTCTCATATGGAGGAAGAAATGGGAGAATATTCAGTTTACGTTTAAGGTACAAACTAGAAGTTGGTATAGACAATAAAACCTCTCTCTCTCTCTCTCTCTCTCTCTCTCTCTCTCTCTCTCTCTCTCTCTCTCTCTCTCTCTCTCCTCTCTCTCTCTCTCTCTCTCTCTGGAGGAAAAAATGAGATTCTAGTTTTGAATATTCAGCTTACGTGAAAGGTACAAAACAGTAGGTAGACAATAAATCTCTCTCTCTCTCTCTCTCTCTCTCTCTCTCTCTCTCTCTCTCTCTCTCTCTCTCTCTCTCTCTGGAGTCTATTGACACGAAAACTATTACAATGGAATTCTGTAAGTACACTTAACGTAATTTATTAAAATGTATCTGCCTTTACCTGGATTTTGTTAGGTAAACCATATTGCATTTAATATTTTCTTAGTTTTAATATATGAAAATCTGGACGTAACTATGTAACTTTAAATGTTTACAACCAGTCTTATAACTTCCAACATGGTTTATCATATTTCATTTAGTTTATCATTGTTTATAATTTTAATCTAGATAAGACTATCGAAATAAACTTCTAAATAAATAGAAATTTTATTAGAATAGAAGACACTGTTAAACTTAGTTCTTTAGACCCGGAGTTCTTTAGACCCAGGTTTTTTTTTTTTTAATAAACAGGCCACAAAATTAAATGAATCTAGATACGAAATATGGAATTAAACCAACTATGGTGTATAGGAACAACGGCAAATTTTTACCACAAGTTTCGCAGCATTGTGGACCGTTACTACTTTCTATCGTTATGGAGGTTAAATATTTGGCACCATGGCCACAATTCGGGTGGGGTCACAGGGTAAGAGAAAATAATCGGTCATCCGTGTATCACTAAGGATTCTCTCTCTCTCTCTCTCTCTCTCTCTCTCTCTCTCTCTCTCTCTCTCTCTCTCTCTCTCTCTGCAAAGGTAAGCTATCCATCTTTTTCTCACACCTTATACTTAATAAAATTCTCTCTCTCTCTCTCTCTGCAAAGGTAGGCTATCCATCTTTCTCACACCTTATACTTAATAAAATTCTCTCTCTCTCTCTCTGCAAAGATAGGGTATCAATCTTTTTCTCACACCTTATTCTCTCTCTCTGCAAAGGTAGGCTATCCATCTTTCTCACACCTTATACTTAATAAAATTCTCTCTCTCTCTCTCTCTGCAAAGGTAGGCTATCCATCTTTCTCACACCTTATACTTAATAAAATTCTCTCTCTCTCTCTCTCTGCAAAGATAGGGTATCAATCTTTTTCTCACACCTTATTCTCTCTCTCTGCAAAGGTAGGCTATCCATCTTTCTCACACCTTATACTTAATAAAATTCTCTCTCTCTCTCTCTCTGCAAAGATAGGGTATCAATCTTTTTCTCACACCTTATTCTCTCTCTCTGCAAAGGTAGGCTATCCATCTTTCTCACACCTTATACTTAATAAAATTCTCTCTCTCTCTCTCTCTGCAAAGATAGGGTATCAATCTTTTTCTCACACCTTATTCTCTCTCTCTGCAAAGGTAGGCTATCCATCTTTCTCACACCTTATACTTAATAAAATTCTCTCTCTCTCTCTCTCTGCAAAGATAGGGTATCAATCTTTTTCTCACACCTTATTCTCTCTCTCTGCAAAGGTAGGCTATCCATCTTTCTCACACCTTATACTTAATAAAATTCTCTCTCTCTCTCTCTCTGCAAAGATAGGGTATCAATCTTTTTCTCACACCTTATTCTCTCTCTCTGCAAAGGTAGGCTATCCATCTTTCTCACACCTTATACTTAATAAAATTCTCTCTCTCTCTCTCTCTCTCTCTCTCTCTCTCTCTGCAAAGATAGGGTATCAATCTTTTTCTCACACCTTATTCCCTCTCTCTCTTTCTTTCTGCAAAGGTAAGCTACCCATCTTTTCTCACATCTGATACTTAATAAAATTCTCTCTCTCTCTGCAAAGGTACGGTATCCATCTTTTTCTCACACCTTATTCTCTCTCTCTCTCTCTCTCTCTCTCTCTCTCTCTCTCTCTCTCTCTCTCTCTCTCTCTCTCTCTCTATGCAAAGGTAAGCTATCCATCTTTTTCTCACACCTTGTACTTTACTCTCTCTCTCTCTCTCTCTCTCTCTCTCTCTCTCTATGCAAAGGTAAGCTATCCATCTTTTTCTCACACCTTGTACTTTACTCTCTCTCTCTCTCTCTCTCTCTCTCTCTCTCTCTGCATAGGTAGGGTATCAATCTTTTTCTCACACCTTATTCTCTCTCTCTCTCTCTCTCTCTCTCTCTCTCTCTGCAAAGGTAGGCTATCCATCTTTCTCACTACTTATACTTAATAAAATTCGCTCTCTCTCTCTCTCTCTCTCTCTCTCTCTCTCTCTCTCTCTCTCTCTAGGTATCCATCTATTTTCTCTCTCTCTCTCTCTCTCTCTCTCTCTCTCTCTCTCTCTCTAAGGTGGCAAGTTTCTCAATTTTGCTATACTTTCTTATCGGTCTAGCTTAGTAATTAACTTTAAAATTTACTTTAAAAGATTGGAAATTGAATGAAAAATTTTACAGATTGCTTTTTTATACTAATTTAGTTAATAGCTAAATTACAATCATTGTTTGAAAAGCTGGATGCCATATGTATTATAGGGACTCCTCCATGGATAAATATCACAGTGAAGGAAGACAGTAAAGGAACTAAACTATATATGAAAAGTGGTGAATAATATAAATCTAAAAGATCGATAACAAGATGGAACTATCATTAGTTTGGTATGGTAACTAAGCTTTTAAAAATCTAACTTGCTTTGTTCACGAACAATGACAATATCGCAATTGGTGGATATTGTGGTTTGATTTGGCAACACCGCAGTGGCAATAGAACAGCGGCAACAGGGCTGTTGAGCGGTGGTTGAGTTCGGTTGTGATGAAACTACAAAGAAACCAAATGAAACTTTCACTTTTTGAAAGATTAAGAAAGCTGGGTAATAACTTTGGTTATTTCTTTGGTTTCTTTTAGCTAGATAAATATTAACTTTATAATTATAAGTTTAAGTTTAATTAACTTTTAAACTAGTTTATGATTTTAAGATATCTGGCGTAGTCAAAGTTGTGGGATTTTTTTCTTTTACTAAAATCACTATTTTAATTACTTTTTTAAGAAACACAACTGTAGATAAATTATTTTTTAATTCTTTATTCATGTAAATTTTTCAGTTCTATTAAAATTCCCGTAAAAATTATAGAAACATAACTCTCTTTATCTGAAATTTATATATTTTTTAATTTCTCTTCATTCACGTAAGTTTTAAGTTACAATAATCCTCGTAAAATTTATACTATATAGTAAATCCAAAATACGAAATATGTAGAATTCATGAATTGTAAGTTACCTAGGTAGGTAGGTAGGTTACCTTTCTGGCCGGTATAATAAACGCTTAATGGTACCGTGGAGGAAAGGTAGGTACAGGTGTTTGGAGGTAGCCCCCTCAGGCTGTTCACTCTTAGCTACCTTCCCTACACTATAGCACAACCAAGGCTGGTCTATGAACCCTGGTCTTACGGTGTCTTTCAATAGAAATAATTTTCTTGTATATTATATTTTTTGAGATATTTCTTGCTGGGAGAAATTATTTTTTGGGAAAGGGAATATTTTATTTTGAGCGAAATTAATGTTTTAAATGAATTTTAACTTTAAGTTCTTAACTAAAATTCCTAGTTAAGGAATGTGGTTTAGTTCTTCTGCTAGAAGTTACACATAAATCGGCTGATAACCTAAAATTAGGATTTTTAAATTTTAATTGGTTCGAATTAAAGATTATACAAACTTTTAATAACCATTTAATAACCATTTATTGTTGTTGTTGTTGTTATTATTATTATTATTGGAAAAGCAGGATGCTATAACCCCAAGGGCTCCAACTAGGAAAAATAGCCCAGTGAGGAAAGGATATAAGGAAATAAACTAAGTAATGACCAAATTAAAATAAAATATTTCAAGAACGGTAACATTAAAACAGATCTTTGATAGATAAACTATAAAAACTATAAATATTTGCTAGTTTGAACTTTAGTTCTACAGATTCAACCACCCGATTTTAGATTATTCCACAACCTAATCACAGCTGGAATAAAACTATAATCTAGTATACTCTTTTAAAGATCATTCCACAACCTACTCACAGCTGGAATGAAACTATAATCTAGTATACTCTTTTAAAGATCATTCCACAACCTAGTCACAGCTGGAATGAAACTATAATCTAGTATACTCTTTTAAAGATCATTCCACAACCTAGTCACAGCTGGAATGAAACTATAATCTAGTATATTCTTTTTAAAGATCATTCCACAACCTAGTCACAGCTGGAATGAAACTATAACCTAGTATACTCTTTAAAAATCATTCCACAACCTAGTCACAGCTGGAATGAAACTATAATCTAGTATACTCTTTTAAAGATCATTCCACAACCTAGTCACAGCTGGAATAAAACTATATAATCTAATATACTCTTTCTTATTACAGAATGTCTATCATGAAAGCATTAGTCTGCCTGGCTCTGGTGTGCATAGTCCCAGCCCTGTCTCAAGGCATAAGGTTCCCGACCCAGCTCGAAATCAAGGTCGCCCTTGAAAACCCAGACACGGTCATGAAGGCGCTCCAGTGCATTGAAGGAGGCCGGTGTGATCTGCCCTACGGAAAACTCCTGCAGAGTAAGTTATTTTTTTCATCAGTAGGCCTATAGCTAGGGCTTCTTACATTTCGCACAGTATTTTTTTCATCAGTAGGCCTATAGCTGCCCTAGCTTATAGGCCTACATTTCGCATTGTATTACTGTTTGCTAAGTTACAATATTAGTTGATATACCTACAATCTTAAGGGCTCCAATATGGAAAATGCCCTAGTGAGGAAAAAAAAAGTCTATACACTATCTTAAAGTACTTAAGAATATAGAATGCTTTATGAGTAGTAATAACTTCATAATAAACATTATATTCGTTCCCGGAAGTTCCAGAGATTTAATCTAGTCACAACTGGAATAAAACTTGGTTACTGTGTAGTATTGAGCCTATGATGGAGAAAGCAAGCCAGTTAGTGAACTGCATACCTAGTAACAAGAACAGTTTGGGAATTAACTGCACTATACCTAGTACTAGTACAGTCTGGGAATTAGTTTGATTAACTGCATTATATCTAGTACAAAGTACAGTCTGGGAATTAGATTAACTGCAATATACTTAGTAGTAGTCTGGGAATTGGTCAGATTAACTGCATTGTACCTAGTACAAAGTACAGTCTGGGAATTAGTTAGATTAACTGCATTATACTTGGTACTAGTAGTCTGGGAATTAGTTAAACTGCATTATTCATAGTACTGTCTGGGAATTAGTTAGATTAACTGCATTATACTTTGTAATACAGTCTGGGAATTAGTTAGATTAACTGCATTATACTTGGTACTAGTAGTCTGGGAATTAGTTAAACTGCATTATTCATAGTACAGTCTGGGAATTAGTTAGATTAACTGCATTATACTTAGTAATAGTCTAGGAATTGGTCAGATTAACTGCATTGTACCTACTACAAATTACAGCCTGGGAATTAGATTAACTGCATTATACTTGGTACTAGTACAGTCTGGGAAAGTTAGATTAACTGCATTATACCTAGTACATAGTACAGTCTGGAAATTACTCTGAATTAACTGCATTAAATCCTAGTACTAGTAGTCTGAGAATTAGTGCATTATATCTACTACTAGTACAGTCTGGTAATTGGTTAGATTAACTGCATTATACCTAGTAGTAGTACAGCCTGGGAATTAGAATCTCTACATACTTGGTACTAGTACTCTCTTGGTAATTGCAATCTACTGCATTCCTATAGTACATTTCTTTTAGCGAGGCATATTTGCACCGACTCGCAGCGGTGCCCTTTTAGCTCGGAAAAGTTTCCTGATTACTGATTTGTTAAAAGGTGCCCTTTTAGCTCTGAAAAGTTTCCTGATCGCTGATTGGTTGGACAAGATAATTCTAACAAATCAGCGATCAGGAAACTTTTCAGAGCTAAAAGGGCACCGTTGCGAGTCTGTGCAAATCTGCCTCGCTAAAAGAAATGGACTAGAGTACTACGTCCAGCCTGGCAATTCTTTTAACCGAAATTCTTCCCTTTCCAGGGGCCGGCCCAGAGCTAGTCACCAGAGGGCGGTGCCCATTCCGTATGTGCACCCGGGAGCAGGAACAACAGGCACGCCGTTTGATCGTTGAGATCCAGCAGCGCTATCCTACCTTGTTCTACAGGACTATCAACCGTCTAACGCAAAGAGGATAAAAATAAACTACTTTTTAGTCAGATTATTGTGGCATTTAATTACTTTATGGACAAATCGTCACTTGTGTTCATATTTGAATTTTTTATAAATAAATGTCCCGTTGTGAAGTATTTTAAGTTTTAAAAAAATATGCAGACATTTTTTTTTTGTGTGGGGGTTTTTATATATATGACTGGTCGTGTGTAAAGGATTAAATTTTTATTAATGGGGCTAGTTTATGGGAAATTTAAAAAAGGGTTTAAATTTTAATTGTTATAAATGGGGGTAGTCTTGTCAAATTTAATAAAGGGTTTAAATTTTTAATGTTTGAAAGATTTCTTACTATATTTAATAAGGTTTGGAAATTTTCTTAGTTATGAACATTTTCTGGCCAAATTTCAAAATTAAAGTTTGAAAATTTTCTTAGCAGTTTTCAAAATTTAAAATAAGGTTTTAGAATTTTCTTAAATATGTTTTGAACATTTTCCTGCCAAATTTAAAAATTTTAAGATTGAAAATTTTCTTACCAAATTTTGGGATGGAAAATATTCTTACCAGATTTCAAAATTTTAAGAATGAAAATATTCTTACCAAATTTAAAAATTTTGTGATTGAAAATTTTCTTATCAAATTTAAAAATTTTAAGATTGAAAATTTTCTTACCAAATTTATAAATTTTAAGATTGAAAATTTTCTTACTAAATTTAAAAATTCTAATAAATTTTCCTACTAAATTTAAAAATTTCAAGATTGAAAATTTTCTTACCAAATTTTTCTATATTCAAACCTTTAGCTGCATTAAATTCTAGAGGTTTAATCTTAAAAAATCCAGAATTGAGACGCTTAATAATATAAGATACTGTTATAGATGTGAAATTTCATTCTAAAAATAAATAAATTTAAATTTTATTTTGACAACACTCACATGTTGCAAGTTCATACTATTTTAATTAAATCTTCGAATGTTTTATTTCCATATTTTAAATTCTTTTTTTCTAAATTTAAATAATTGTCATTCATATTTGTGCTGTTCTTCAATGTCTGTATTTATTGTCATTTTTGTAACATTAAAACCAGTCCAAAAATAAAAGTAATTTTTATATTTTCCTTCTATAATATTCAAAATATTTATTCCCTCGTTGGTAACTCAGAATTTTATCATTTATTATTAACCAACTATTATAAGTTATAACCGAAGTTGGAAAAACAAGTTACAAGTAAAAGGGCTCCAACAAGGAAAAATAGCCCAGTGAGGAAAGGAAACCAGGAAATAATGATAAAAAAATAAAAACCTACAAACTATAGAAACTTATTTTTAAATAGGAAGAGAAATAAGATAAAACAGCATGCCAGAGTGTACCCTCAGGCAAGAGAACTCTATAATCAAAGACAGTGAAAGACCGTGGTACAGAGGCTATGGCACTACCAAAGACTAGGGAACAATGCTATGATATAGGAGTGTCCTCTTCCTACAAGAACTTACCATAGCTAGTCTCTCTTCTACCCTTACCAAGAGGAAAGTAGCCACTGTTAGTTTTAGCAATATGGAAGTTATCGTTTGGAAGTGTTAATACCATACTATTCCTGTAACTAAATGGAATAAATGTACTGAAGGCTAACTATAGTCAATTAAAACTGTTTCAGATTCTAAATTTGCTTATGTCTTTTACTACTTTAGCTCTTTCTTTCCTATCTGTACATTTACTTTTGGTGGTTTCACCTATAAAAAAGTCACCCAGGCCCGAACCCCGCCAAATTCACATATCTAAAGATAATTCGTGGATCGTAATATATCAAAAATAAAAAATATCTTTGCTTATTTTGAAAGTGACACCAAGCTTGGCAACATTGTTTCCTAGTCAAACTGCAACCTTTGTAAACCCTAGTTGGGGAAGCAGGATGCTACAAGCCCAAGGTCTCCAACATGGAAGAATAGTCAACGAAGAGAGTGTGAAGACACTGTGCTAGAGTGTACCCTCATGCAAGAGAACTACCACAAAACGGTGGAAGACAATGGTCCAGGCCCATGGCACCATCCAAGACTATAGAACAAGGTTTGCTTTTGGAGTGTCCTCATAAAAGAGCTGCTTACCGTAGCTGGGAGTTCATTCTATCCTCTTGCAGTTTGAGAAACAAAGAATGACAGGCAAATGGAGAACTTTTTAAGCTAACTAATCTTTAAGGGTTGTTTTAGCCTATTGGATACGTTTCTGCCTGGCGATCAGCTGGACTGGTGGTATACCCGCTCAAGCTCTGCAGTTTCTTGTGTTTATAACCTCCCCATCCTTTCGAGCTAAGGATGGGGGGATTTGGGAAAGCTTACAGGTCGACCTGATGAGTTAAAATCAGCTATTGCCTGACCCTCCCTGGTCTTAGCTTGGGTGCTGGTCATGCGTATACATGGTCAGTCTCTTGGGCATTACCTTCTGCCATTCATGAGTACCCTTTATGAGTTACTGAATGTGAATGAGATAATAAGTAATCGAAGTATAGTATACTGTATGTTGATTGGGGAAGGTTCAATTGGTACAATAATAATGATAATGAAACCAACACCCCTTGCTTATCTAGAAGAAATAAATTTCTTTCACAGGGTCAACAGAGGTTATAAAAAACATATGAAACTTGGGACACAAAGTTTCTACCAAAATGTCACAGAAGTACAGTTGGACACGGGAATTCTTGACACTCCACACGCTCTGAAGTGCACCCGATTTAAAAGCCAGTCATGAATGGCAGAGGCAAGGGACAGTGACATTACCCTAGAGACTGACCACGCCCCCTCTCCACCCAAGCTAGGATCAGGGAGGGCTAGGCAAAGGCTGCTGAGGACTCAACAAGTAGACCTATAGGCTCCCCCAAACCCCCATCTTTAGCTCACAAGGATGGTGAGATTGCTGTTACCAGAGGAACTAACGAGTTTGAGCGGGACTCAAACCAGAGCAAGGATGTTACCAACAGGCCATTGAGTGGATAGTTCCTGGATGTAGCCCTGCCGACCACTGATGCACTCTTCCCCTATGGTAGCTGTTTGGTTACTAGCCGCACACCTTTATAGGGCAAGTGAGCGTAAACGGTAACTCGAACGCGCAGTAGAAAACAGCGTACTAAATCTTGTACATGGAAGGACATCATGCCAGATTGCGTTTGACCAATCACAAAGCCTTAGTCTTCAGCTTTGGTACCTTGGTGCGCTCTCAGAAGCGACAAAAGTGTCGGTTCACTAGCACCGTTCTTCATGGAACCCTGGTACATCTCCCGATCCTCATAAAACTAAATAAGAACTTATGTTTCACTATACCAGTCTAAGTGAATGTAGCAAGGAGTAAAGCATGCTAAAAGATATCATACTTGTTTTTTCTGCAAGGTCTATTTTCTGGATTATTCCATCAGAAATACAAAAAGCTAGATACTGGACCATTTTTTCACCTGACAAAGAAACAGTTCAAGTGAATCTTCATCAAGTAGCAAAGCATAATTCAACAGGTCAGATTTTTTTTTTCTGCAAAGCCCATCTTCCAGATTTATCCCTCATAAATAAAAAAGTAGATCTCGAAGAATATATCTAAATATTAGACCATTGGTCCACCAGACAGAGAAACAGTACAAGTGCATCTGCATCAAGGAACAAAGAATACTTCAAGAAGGCGACTAGTTTTTTTCTGCAAACCCTGTCTCCTAGACTACTCCCTCCGTATAATCTAAAAAATGGACTTTGCAGAAAAAACCAGACTAACTTGTTGAAGTATGGCTTGCTTCTTTGTGAAGATTCACTTGTACTGGTTCTCTGTCTGGCGGACAAATGGTCCAACATCTAGATATATTCTTGGAGATCTACAACTTTTTGCATTTCTGAGGGAATAAACTGGAAGATGGGCTTTGCAGAAAAAACAAGTTTGACTTGTTGAAGTATTCTTTGCTCCTTAGTGAAGAATCACTTGTACTGTTCCTTTGTCTGGCGGACAAATGGTCCAACATCTAGATATATTCTTGGAGATCTACAGCTTTTTGTATTTCTGCCGGAATAAACTGGAAGATGGGCTTTGCAGAAAAAACATGTCTGACTTGTTGAAATATGCTTTGCTCCTTGGCGAAGATTCACTTGTACTGTTCCTTTGTCTGGCGGACAAATGGTCCAATATCTAGACTTCTTCTTAGAGATCTACAGCTTTTTGTATTTCTGCAGGAATAAACTGGAAGATGGGCTTTGCAGAAAAAACATGTCTGACTTGTTGAAATATGCTTTGCTCCTTGGCGAAGATTCACTTGTACTGTTCCTTTGTCTGGCGGACAAATGGTCCAATATCTAGACTTCTTCTTAGAGATCTACAGCTTTTTGTATTTCTGCAGGAATAAACTGGAAGATGGGGTTTGCAGAAAAAACATGTCTGACTTGTTGAAATATGCTTTGCTCCTTGGCGAAGATTCACTTGTACTGTTCCTTTGTCTGGCGGACAAATGGTCCAATATCTAGACTTCTTCTTAGAGATCTACAGCTTTTTGTATTTCTGCAGGAATAAACTGGAAGGTGGGCTTTGCAGAAAAAACAAGTCTGACTTGTTGAAGTATTCTTTGCTCCTTGGCGAGGATTCACTTGTACTGTTCCTTTGTCAGGTGGACAAGTGGTCTGGAACCGTGTGGATAGTTATGCGGTTCCAGATGAACTGGAATTAGGGACCAACGTAGTCTTCAAATATGGAACTTCCGAGGGAGCGAATAAGCTTCCCGTCCTAAGCTGCGTTGCACAATTGAGGCCCCTTGCAACCTTATAATCTTGAGATACATCGGAGAATGAAGTAAAATGCCATGGATGGGAGTCCAGAAACTGTTTCAATGCAGAGAAAAATCAGGAGCATCGAGGCCACAATTTGTCGTACGGAAAGGCGCCGCTCCAATTGGTATCAAAGCAGATTACAAACCTAATTTCTGAGGGAGCGTGTAAGCTTTACAAAATTAGTCTGATTTGAGCAAAAGATGACCTTCCTGAAGAACCTACGTCAATCTGGTTGCAAAATATGGAATCGTAAACTTTATGAAATTCTACAAAGCCTTATGAAAAATCATTCATGTATTTAAAAATTAATCTTAAATTTTCATCTAAAGTTTTCAGTTATCAATTTTTGTTAACTAGTGTCACAGTTGGCAAATATTTGGGTATAAAAAATTTCACCACCATAGCTTTTTATATTAAAGTGTAATTCCATCACTCAATGTAGCCCTGAGGATGGGTCATGAAGTGATTCGAAACAGGTGTCGACTTCAAAGAATAAATGGAGAAACGTAAATATATTTTTTCCCTGTTATCCTGAAAACTATCTGGAGGACTGTGTGTCAGTAGAGAAACTATCTTCGATTCTTGGACATCACAGAGACTTTGTCTAATTAAAAACGTAGATTAAAATGCCCAAGTGCCATATATATATATATATATATATATATATATATATATATATATATATGTATATATACATAATGTATATATATATATATATATATATATATATATATATATATATATACACATATATATATATACATATATACACACACACACATATATATATATATATACATATATACACACACACACACACATATATATATATATATATATATATATATATATATATATATATAATATATCCATATATGTGTGTACATATAATTTATATATATACATATATAAACATATAAATTATATATATACATATATATATTCATATATATATATATATATATATATATATATATATATATATATATATATATATATATATATATACATACATACATACATAAACACAAATATTTTTGCAAGCATATATATTACTTTTTCAAAAAAGTGTAACCTACTGAAAACGCCCCTACGTAACAATCTATTTATTGGACGGGAGTTCGAGTCCCGCTCAAGCCCAATACTTTCTAATAGTGTCTGCAACCTCACCATCCTTATGAGCTAAGGCTATGGGAAGTTTTAGGGGAGCATATAAGTCTCCCTGCTGAGTCATCATTACCGAGATGATATACTCTGAGTGTGATATGTTCCAAGAAGCTGTATGTGTAAGTCTGAACTGAATTTCATGTCTATGATTGCCTGATACAAATTTCAATATATAGTCTGGTTTTATATGAAATATATATCAGGTTATTACAAATGTTTTGTTTACTGTGTTAAATAATAAATATTGTTTTGTTTACTGTATTAAATAAATATTTTGTTTACTGTATTAAATATATATTTTGTTTACTGTACTAAATAAATATTTTGTTTACTGTATTAAATGATAAATATTGTTTTGTTTACTGTATTAAATTATATAATATTGTTTTATTTACTGTATTAAATAATAAATATTGTTTTGCTTACTGTATTAAATAATAAATAGTTTTGTTTACTGTGTTAAATAATAAATATTGTTTTGTTTACTGTATTAAATAATAAATATGGTTTTGTTTACTGTATTAAATGACAAATATTGTTTTATTTGCTGTATTAAATCATAAATATTGTTTTGTTTACTGTATTAAATAATAAATATTGTTTTGCTTACTGTATTAAATAATAAATATTTATTTGTTTACTTAATTAAATGATATTGCTTTGTTTACTGTATTAAATAATAAATATTGTTTTGTTAACTGTATTAAATGATAAATATTGTTTATTTACTGTATTAAATGATAAATATTGTTTTGTTTACTGTATTAAATGATAAATATTATTTTATTTACTGTATTAAATGATAAATATTGTTTTGTTTACTGTATTAAATCATAAATATTGTTTTGTTTACTGTATTAAATCATAAATATTGTTTTGTTTACTGTATTAAATGATAAATATTGTTTTGTTTACTCTATTAAATGATAAATATTGTTTTATTTACTGTATTAAATGATAAATATTTTGTTTACTGCATTAAATAATAAATATTGTTTTGTTTACTGTATTAATGATATTGTTTTGTTTACTGTATTAAATGATAAATATTGTTTTATTTACTGTATTAAATCATAAATATTGTTTTGTTTACTGTATTAAATAATAAATATTGTTTTGTTTACTGTATTAAAGCATAAATATTGTTTTGTTTACTGTATTAAATCATAAATATTGTTTTGTTTACTGTATTAAATGATAAATATTGTTTTGTTTACTCTATTAAATGATAAATATTGTTTTGTTTACTGTATTAATGATATTGTTTTGTTTACTGTATTACATGATAAATATTGTTTTATTTACTGTATTAAATGATAAATATTGTTTTGTTTACTGTATTAAATAATAAATATTTTGTTTACTGTATTAAATCATAAATATTGTTTTGTTTACTGTGTTAAATTATATAATGTTGTTTTATTTCATATTTCTTTATCTTATCTTTGTTATTTTCACTTGGATTTGTGTTAGTATCTCTAAGTGTTTGTAATTCGAATGCTTGTAAGTCGAATGTTTGTATGTCTGGGTGTTTGTAGGTCGAATGTTTGACTATCTGGGTGTTTGTAAGTCGAATGTTTCCTTCTCGGTGACTGTAAGTCGAATGTTTTCTCCTCAGTGTTTGTTAGTCAAATGTTTCCATCTCAGAATGTTTGTAAGTCTAATATTTTCACCTCAGTGTTTTGTAAGTCGAATGTTTCCATCTCAGAATGTTTGTAAGTCGAATGTTTTCAGCTCAGAATGTTTGTAAGTCGAATGTTTATAAGTCTAATATTTTCACCTCAGTGTTTGTAAGTCGAATGTTTCATCTCATGGTGTTTGTAAGTCGAATGTTTCAGCTCAGAGTGTTTGCAAGTCGAATGTTTGTGAGTCTAATATTTTCATCTCAGAGAGTTTGAAGTCGAATAATTTGTACGTCGAGTGCATGCATCTCAGTGTTTGTAAGTCGATTGTTTTTTTTTCATGGTGTTTTTAAGTCGTTTTTTTCTCTCTTATAGTGTCTGTAAGTCGTTTTTTTTCCTCTCTCTCTCCTTCTCATAGTGCTTGTAAGTAATTTTTTATTCTCTCTCTCTCTCTCCTAGTGTTTGTAAGTCGTTTTTTTCCTCTCTCTCTCTCCCTCTCCTAGTGTTTGTAAGTCGTTTTTTTCCTCTCTCTTTCTCATAGTGTTTGTAAGTCGAATGTTTCCATCTCAGAATGTTTCTAAGTCGAATGTTTACAGTTCATAGTGTTTGTAAATCGAATATTTGTAACTCGAGGACACCCCATATACGTCTCCTATATAAATAGTTTGCGTCAGAAATAGAAAGGGCGTTGCCTCATCACGCCATTAATTTCTCAATGGGATTTAATCCTGCATTTCCGGTCGGGAGGATACAGAAGGATTCTAGTAAAACCCGTGTCCCTGTGTTTGCGAAGGAGTCCTTGGGATTACGACGGAGTCCTTGGGACTTGCAGCCGTAAATAGCAACGCCAAGACGTAATACATCAAGGGTGTTGAGGTGGCAAACCACAGTATCCTAAACGTGAAGGAATAAATGTTTATTTTGAAGTTTTATTACCTTCGCCAACGAAATTGGAAGGAGGTTATGTCTTACCCCCTATGTGTGTGTTTGTTTGTTTGTGTGTTTGTTTGTGAACAGTTTCCTGACCGCAATTCCAATCGTAATGAAACATTAAGGGATTAACTGTTATGTAAAAAGCTGGAAATTATTAAATTTTGGAAGGTCAAGGTCAAAGGTCAAGCAAAATGTCCAATTCACGTAATCAAGACATAATTTTGAACATCTATAAAGCAGGAACTGATTAAATTTTGGAAGGTCAAGGTCAGAGGTCAAGCAAAATGTCCAATTTACGTAATCAGACATAATTTTGAACATCTAAAAAGCAGGAACTGATTAAATTTTGGAAGGTCAAGGTCAAGGTCAAGCAAAATGTCCAATTTACGTAATCAGACATAAGTTTGGACATCCTTGTCACAGAGATTTCAAACTTTGTTCACATTTGAGTGTATGAATATCCACGCCAATTAATACATATCAAGGTCAATGATAAAAATCAAGGTCGATAAATATGCTGCTGTGGCGGAAGTCTGCGCTCTACTGAGCGCCCCTTTCGTTCCAGCTGTGACCAAGCTGTGGAATGATCTAACTAATCGAGTTGTTGAACTAGAGGAACTTCAAAAGTTCAAACTTGCAGCGAATACTTTTATGTTCATCAGACTGAAATAAGTATCTCTTTATAATTTATGTATGAAATATCTATTTTGACGTTGTTACTATTCTTAACATATTTTATTTTAATTGATAATTTCTTCGTTATTAATTTATTCATTTCCTTATTCCCTTTCCTCAGTGGGCTATTTTTCCCTGTTGGAGCCCTTGGCCTTATAGCATCCTTCTTTTCCAGCTTAGTTTGTAATAATAATAATAATAATAATAATAATAATGGTATCAAAATGTTTTATTTTAATTGTTCATTACTTTTCTAGTAGTTTATTCATTTCCTTATTTCCTATCCTCACTGGATTATTTTTCCCTTATAGCATCCTGTTTTTCCAACTATGGTCAAATCTTAGTTAATAATAATAATATAAATAATAATAATAATAATAATAATAATAATAATAATAATAATAATAATAATAAGAATAAGAATAATAACAATAATAATAAAATAATAATGAAATAATAAAAATAATAATAATAATAAAATAATAATAATAATAATAATAATAATGATAATAATAACAATAATAGTAATAAAATAATAATAATAATAACAACAATAATAATAAAAATGCAATAATAATAAAAATAATAATAATAAAATAATAATAATAAAGATAAAATTTAGAACAACTTTGAACAAATTTGAACAAATTTAAACAAAATTTAACCAATTCAAACAACTTTGAAGAAATTTAAACAACTTTGAATAAATTCAAACAAATTTATAACAACTTTGAATAAATTTGAACAACTTTGAATAAATCTAAACAAATTGAGAACAAATTTGAACAAACTTGAACAACTATCCTTCTGTTAAATTTAGTTTCTGAAGCATAGAAAATCGACAGCATCCTTTTAAATAAGACTTGATAGTCATCACTCCAGTTTATCCATTTTATTTTATCCTTTTTTTTAGTTTTGCAAGAGACGAATGACACATAAACGCAAAAATTCAGCCTTGAGATGTATTCCCTAATCTCCGGAAGTTACAGGTTTCGCTAGATTTATATCTGGATACTTTTCCGGTCGAGGGCTTTCTTACTTTAGGGGAGGGTACCCCAAGAGGTAGTTAGAAAAGTGGGAGGGGGTGGGAAGGGTCGAATCTGTGTGGGTATGTGTGCATATCGAAATATTTAGCCATCATTTTTTGACGGATCGCGTACACTAGTAATTTAATGATCTTAC